>NW_026860012.1:0-250088 GCF_026571515.1 Ruditapes philippinarum
AAAAAACCAAAACAGAGTATTACTATCCCCTTGTCAGTGTCTTTTAAACTAATGGAAAGTAAGCGCAGTAAGTTCAATATACAAGTATAATCAAAGAGATAAAACCATTTGTAAAGAAATGCTTTAATATAATTAAATATTTCTTTAAAACCCGTAACCTGCAAAAATCAAAAGTGAATTAGTCTTAGCACCAGAATGGGAGCCAGGCCAACCTGCACATCCATGCAGTCTGATCGTTTTTTGAAATTCCTAAAATTAAGAAAATGGACTATTCCAAAATTCAAAGCAGGGCAAATCCATTATGAAAATTCAACATGTTATAAGGGTTAAATTATCTAAAACTACTCTGCAATATTCACTATTATCACTATTTACCTTCCACACCAACTGCTGCAACTACAAAATGATTCAAACCTTGCAAAAGTGAACCTATATATATAAATTTTCATATCTAGATAATGTTATGACGTCCTTTTAACAGCGCAATTTATGTAATGGCTTTTGTTGTAATTTTTGCAATGACATAAACTATTCAAGTGACAGATTTGTCCTCGATCAAGAAAAACAATGGTACAAAAATTACTCCCGCCTACACATAGGTGAAAAAACTACAGTAACAATTACAACTTTAATTTTGGTCAATATTAGGTCATACATTTTTTGTATAAACTGAAAACTGATAGCTCTAATATATCAAAATCTAGATTTCTGTTGTAAGAGTAACTAAATATTAGTGTATATCTAGAACTATTGGTTATGCACAAAAAAAACAACAAACAAGAAGCGCCGCAATGCGACGAAAACCAGGTTTTCAACGACCAAGTTTTTATGTGACAGCAATCAATAGGTCAAAGTGCACTGAAGTTATTGAGTAGAAGCTGAAAATTCTATTGTAAGCAAATGACCTTGAACTTGCTCCCAGATATCTAAGTGGCAATCCAAAGCTGCCACTCAGCAAGTTTGGTGTCAAAAGGTCAAAGCAAACTCAAGTTATAAATAAAACTAATACATAACCTTGGATCACAGACACCTGGGTAGCAATCCCAAGCTGCCTCTTGATATAGAGCTAACCCATTCATCAAGTTTGGTGTCAATAGGCCAAAGCAAACTCAGGTTTTTGAGCAGAAAGTGAATTGCTATTTTTAGTAACAGTGACCTTGACCTTGATCACAGACACCTGGATAGCAATCCCAAGCTGCCTCTTGGTAAAAGCTATCCATACACCAAGTTGGTGTCAATAGACCAAAGCAAACTCAAGTTTATTGAGCTGAAACTGAATTTCTATTTTTAGTAACAGTGACCTTGACCTTAATCACAGACACCTGGGTATCAATCCCAAGCTGCCTCTTAATATAAGCTAACCAAAACACCAAATTTTGGTGTCAATAGCAAAGCAAACTCAATTATTTAGCGGAAACTGAATTTCTATTTTTAGGAACAGTGACCTTGACCTGATTACAGACACCTGGTAGCAAACCCAAGCTACCCCTTGATATAAAGCTACCCATTCATCAAGTTTGGTGTCAATAGGCCAAAGCAAAACTCAAGTTATGAGCAGAAACTGAATTTCTATATTTTAGGTAACAGTGACCTTGACCTGATCACAGACTTCTGGTAGCAATCCCAAGCTGCCTCTTGATATAAGCTACCCATACACAAAGTTTAGTGTCATTCAGAAACCTGAATTTCTTTTTTTAGTAACAGTGACCTTGCCTTGATCACAGACATCTGGGTAGCAATCCCAAGCTGCCTCTTGATATAAGGTATCCATACACCAAGTTTGTGTCAATAGGTCAAAGCAAAACTCAGGTTATTGAAGCGGAAACTGAATTTTCTATTTTTAGTAACAGTGACCTTGACCTTGATCACAGACACCTGGGTAGCAATCCCAAGCTGCCTCTTGATATAAGCTATCCATACACCAAGTTTGGTGTCAATAGGTCAAAGCAAACCTCAAGTTATTGAGCGGAAAATGAATTTCTATTTTTTAGTAACAGTGACCTTTTGACCTTGATCACAGACACCTGGGTAGCAATCCCAGAGCTGCCTCTTGATATAAGCTATCCATACAGCCAAGTTTGGTGTCAATAGGCCAAAAGCAAACTCAAGTTGATTGAGCGGAAACTGAATTTCTATTTTTAGTAACAGTGACCTTGACCTTGATCACAGACACCTGGGTAGCAATCCCAAGCTGCCTCTTGATATAAGCTACCTACACACCAAGTTTGGTGTCAATAGGCCAAAGCAAACTCAAGTTATTGAGCGGAAACCAAAAGTTGACGCCTGCCTGCCCGCCCGCCGACTTCGGCATTTCAATAACCCGGTTTTCGTTGAAAACCTGGTTAAATATAAAGAACATTTCAGAAAGAGCTATGACATAAGATAATGAAAATTAAAGCAATCCTGAAGTTTGTTACCAAATACAAATACAGCACAATGTCACCTTTCAGCTACAGCTTATTGGCTTAAAACCTGAAATAATGCTTTCTAACAAAAGTTATGCCAAAACAAATCAAAGCACAGAAGGCGCTGAATTTGTTGGGTCTCAAAAATGTCAAAAGGTGAAGGCTTTCCTAAAGCGGGGCGTAAACGCCTGGCCACGGTGAAGTTATAGACATAAACGGCCTGAAGAAAACCAATATTAATTCTAAATTAGGGTTTTGTAACCCTTATTATTTCGAACGCAAACTGTTTTTTAACACAGATGTAAATAATCATGGAGCTTACTCTTAAGCATGTATATCTATAAAAATAAAACAATATTAGAAATCTTCGACCATTCGGGAACTATTTTGTTTGAAAATTAATGCGCCTGTCATTTGACCATCTTAACGCCCTGATCTCCCCGGAATTTTTCGGCGTTAGTGTACATATAAAGGGAAGTAACCGCTTAAAAAAAGCAGACTACTTTCGGCATTTGCAATTAACAGCATCAGAGTCTGAAATTTCGCTACCATTATTTGTTTGGTCTGACGACCCAAACAAATAAAAACACTACACTAAAATCTGAAATTATGCTTTCTAATGAAAGATATGCCATGACAAACACTGCACTTAAACCTGAAATACTGCCTTCTAATGAAAGCTATGACAAGACAAAACACAGCACTAAAACCTGAAATAATGCTTTCAAACAAACAAAAGCTATACCAAGACAAAACACTGCACTTAAACCTGAAATTATGCCTTCTAATGAAAGCTATGACGCACTAAAACCTAAAATAATGCTTTCTAACAAAAGCTATACCAAGACAAAACACAGCACTAAAACCTGAAATAATGCTTTCTAACAAAAGCTATACCAAGACAAAACACAGCACTAAAACCTGAAATAATGCTTTCAAACAAAAGCTATACCAAGACAAAACACTGCATTAAAACCTGAAATGTTACCTGAATCAAACTTCAGCTACGGCACAAGACAATGAATACGGCACTAGACAATGAAACTATCACATGCATTCTTAAACTGTTTTATGTTTAAGACAATCATTACATCCTTACTTCAGATATTAAATCAAACATTTAATATCTTTGCATACTTTGCTAAAACATTGCTTCATAGAAGCTACTGTTCATTCTCACAATGTAGCTGAGAAACAATCTGTTAACAAGTTTTTAACTGCTATTGTAACCTATACTTTTCAAGCCATGCCATGATATTTTGGTATGTTTGAAAAAAAATAACACTTATTTCTTGCCCTTCTAAATATATGATGGAGATGCCTTAACCTGAACTTTTAGCTGAATTGAAATGAGCAGCAAATAATAGACACAATAGACTGTATTTTGACTTATGAAGGGGTTTATGCTGGTATGTTGCATCCCTGCAGCCACAGATTACCCTTTGAATAAATAATGACTATGGTTAAACAAGAAACTATTGATCTACTTAACAGGTTTTCTAACTATCTAAATTCTTCATTGTTTCATTTTAATATATTTATTTACGCTTCATCAAGATGAAAGCTTGACAATTAAAATATGAACCACTATGGCCAGTGTTTCCTGGAAAAACCCCAGTATGGACTTTTGAGGAAACATCTCATTACATCAGTAGGTTTTGAACCTATCTGGAGTAAGGGCAAAAAATTTAACCCACTTGGCCCCACTCCCTTCTGCATAAATTTTAATCTTTTGTTTTCTTTTAAAAATGCTAATTGAACCTCTGTAGGAAAAGATTTTTTGGGGTTTTGTATGATAATGTTTAATTAAAGGAATAACAGCCTGATGTAAGCCTATATTTTTTTTTTTGCTAGTAATAAATTTTAGTAAATTCATTTGCTATAAATTTTTAAATATTTGGATTTTAAAAATCCCTAAAATAAAAATTAAATGGTTAAAAAACTGAACCCTGACAGGTCTAGTAGATAAATTAAGTAAGTTACTGATAAAGCAAGCTATATTGAGTCCTTAAAATGCAATACCGGGCTCTCGTTTGGTAAATATCGGCCCCATTCCCCCACCAAAAAAGTGTGTTTTTCTCCCCCTAAAACCGAAAAAAATCCCCCTTGAAATTAATATTTAACGGGCATAGAAAATGCCGATCGGCGAATATATATTCCGCAAACGGCAACCGGAAATTAGTACGTATTATGCGAACGGCAATCGGAAATTAGTACGTATATATAAATAAGACGTTCCAGACAGTTTTTAGCATTCCAAAATGTCGCATAATTTCAAGTCTTACCGAAAAAAAAAATTCCCCCTTGAATGAAAAATATTTGAAAATCATGCAAAATTCCCCCCCTGCATGGACCCTGGCCCCAGTCTCAAAATGCTAACGAGAGCCCTGCAATATTTCTACATCTCAAAAGACATAAAAAGTTACACTGCTCTACTTCATTACAACCACAGAATTGACACCTAATTTACTGTCATAATAATGACCTATATATTACTTAAGAAATAACTATTGTGCAATTATTCTACAATAAAAACATCATTTTGCAACCATATCTACACCAACAAAAGTTAAATCATCAGAAATCTTACTTCTTGTTACACACTATTTAAATTAAATTCCCCAACAGTAACACAAGCTCACTTTGAAACTCCCACTGAAATTTTAAAAAAAAAGCAAACACTCCAGTTTATGCAAATTGGTACGCAATACATCTCTACTTTGTGAATAAGAGTTTAAATCTGGTTTCAGCAAACAAATTTACTATCTTTAAACGGGATAAAACTATAAATTTGGTCATGAACCTCTCAAATGATACAATTTATAGTTACAATATTTCATAGATTAAACGTCTCTACGCATCGGTTTTAATTTCTTCTCTGTGCATCAAACGCGCAAATACCAAGTCATGCAAAACGAACAAATACTGAAAGGTTTGTTTGCACACAAAAAACACATATCTGACAACAATGTCAGCGTATCTTATTTCAATATTTGAACAAAATTGTGTGCACCGTGCATAGATAAATATAATATTATCATACCGAACCACGCGGACGGAAATTTCGTTCAAAACAAACAAGATAACAAAGTGACTGCACTTAAAATTAATGATCCTCCCCCAACCGTGAGCTGATAAAACTCTTCTGTCCTTATTTGAACAAATCCGAAAAATTCCTTTTATTCATATATCTTCTTCTCCATTTTTGTTGACATTTACTTTCCGTTTACTGCTTGCAAGTAAATTAATGAGATAAATTTTTTCATCTCTGCTGACCTAAAAAACTATCAAGCAGATGGCTAAAAAAAAATTCCCTGATCAATATAATTCAAAGATGACCACTACAATCGGAATAAATCTACATGCATATATGAACCTGAATTGTAACAATTGACATATTAATTGCTTGATTTATGTCCTAAATTTGTTCTCCGAGCAAACTGCGCACTACTATATTTCCATATCACCACTCCTGACACGATGACTTTCCTACTTAATCAATCCCTAAGGTCTCGTAGAGATTTCCTCATAACTCTCAAAAATAATTCACATACTGAATCATTATATCCACAGATTCATATGCCTTCATTTTGTACACAATGCATTTAATATCAATGATTTTACAAAAAGCATACAAATGTATTAACGATGAAAATGCTTCGACTGCAGAAATTCGTCCTCAATACCTAGATTTTCCCCCTGAGTCACAGCTCATTCAGACTTGTTTTTATGAGATGTCATATTTGATGTAATGGAGACACCATTAACTTTTTAAACACCACGGTAACAAGTCCTTGACTATCATTTACACTCTGTTTCTACCAGGGTGACTATCTTTTTTTGTTATTTCGTTCATCTTATCATAATTTCATAAAGTTACACTATGAAAATAATAAAAGATCATGTAATACAAATTTTGCTTAGTCAACATTTCCATCATACAACAGTCACAATAACAAAAAATCAACCAAACCTCTGGAAAACCATGCATGGAATGACACCATTTGTGCAAACAAGTATTTCTGGGTAGGAGAAAGAGTAACAGCATTTTAAAATTTCAGTCTAGTGGTAAAAAAAAGCCAAGTTTTTTTTTTAAATGATCTTTTGGTTTAGAATTTTATGTTTTTTTAGAAATTTAGGGGGCAAATTTTTCTTTGAAAAATGGTTCCCTTAAAAAGTGTAATGCGTAAAGACATTATCCTAATGAAACGATAAAAGTTTACATATTTCACTACAAAAAAAACACATTTACTTTGGTTAATCGGCAAACTGTTAATCAGTCTTGTAAATCAAATGTTTGTAAAAATAATTTAAAACACTAAATTTATTAGTACGCATTTTTCAAAAATTAAAATTGGTTGGGGTGTGGGTAACCTTTACCCTTAATTTTCGTTTTGTATAAAAATGACAGAAGTAAAAAGATATGTTTGTAAAAAAATGTTGCCCCCTTCAGCAGCCAATTTGTTTATGTGATAAGGTTATTATGCATATTCTGACCCCAGGATAACAATTAAAAAGGGTTATCAATATCTACTGGTTTACCCCTTTTTACCCCTTTAAAATTGGGTATTTCTGGTCCACGAACCAAAAAAAGTTTAAATTTAGGCTAACGTTTTTAGTTAATTGATCGAAAAAGTTTTTAAAAAAGGGCATGTGACCTTTTTACCTTTTACCCCAAAAACAAAAAGGGGTATTGGGTGTTTAAATCACCCCTGAGTTTGAATTCCCAGGCCAAAGGGTTCTTTTGTTTTGATAGTTTTTCTTACAATGTCAAAGTGACCTTGACCTTTGACCCCTTGATCCCAAAATCAATTGGGGGTAATCTGCTGGTCATAACAAATCACCATACAAGTTTGAAGTTCCTAGGCCTAAGCGTTCTTAAGTTATTGATCAGAAACCGTTTTTACTTACTTACAAGGTCAATGTGACCTTGACCTTTGACCCCTTGACCCAAACTCAATAGGGGTCATCTGCTGGTCACGACCAATCATCATACAAAGTTTGAAGTTCCTAGGCCTAAGCGTTTTTAGTTAATTGATCGGAAAATGTTTTTTACCTACAAGGTCAATGTGACCTTGACCCTTGACCCACAAAATCAATAGGTCATCTGCTGGTCATGACCAATCACCATACCAAGTTTGAGTTCCTAGGCCTAAGGATTCTTAAGTTATTGATTGGAAAGCATTTTTACCTACAAGGTCAATGTGACCTTGCCCTTTTGACCCCTTAACCCCAATATCAATGGGGTCATCTGCTGGTCATGACCAATCACCATACCAAGTTTGAAGTTCCTAGGCCTAAGGGTTCTTTAGTTTATTGATCGGAAACTTGTTTTTACCTAAGAGGTCAATGTGACCTTGACCTTTGACCCCTTAACCCCAAAATCAATAGGGGTCAATCTGCTGGTCATAACCAATCACCATACCAAGTTTGAAGTTCCTAGGCCTAAGGGTTCTTTTGATATTGATCAGAAACCGTTTTAACCCAAGAGGTCAATGTGACCTTGAACTTTGACCCCTTGACCCCAAAATCAATAGGGGTCATATACTGATCATGACCAATCACCACACTAAGTTTGAAGTTCCTAGGCCTTAAAGTTCTTTAGTTATTGATCGGAAACCGTTTTTGCTTACAAGGTCAATGTGACCTTGACCTTTGACCCCTTGACCCCAAAATCAATAGGGGTCATCTACTGATCATGACCAATCACCATACCAAGTTTGAAGTTCATAGGCCTTAAGGTTCTTTAGTTATTGATCGGAAACCGTTTTTGCTTACAAGGTCAATGTGACCTTGACCTTTGACCCCTTGACCCCAAAATCAATAGGGGTCATGTACTGATCATGACCAATCACCATACCAAGTTTGAAGTTCCTAGGCCTTAAGGTTCTTTAGTTATTGATCGGAAACCGTTTTTGTTTACAAGGTCAATGTGACCTTGACCTTTGACCCCTTGACCCCAAAATCATTAGGGGTCATCTACTGATCATGACCAATCACCATACCAAGTTTGAAGTTCCTAGGCCTTAAGGTTCTTTAGTTATTGATCGGAAACCGTTTTTGCTTACAAGGTCAATGTGACCTTGACCTTTGACCCCTTGACCCCAAAATCAATAGGGGTCATCTACTAGTCATGACCAATCACCATACCAAGTTTGAAGTTCCTAGGCCTAAGGGTTCTTTAGTTATCACTCGGAAACCATTTGGTCTACGGACCGACGGACCGACGGACCGACAGACCGACGGACCGACAAGTGCAAAGCAATATACCCCCTTTTCTTCGAAATGGGGGCATAATGATGATATTTTATCAGTGTAAGTAGAACTTATTTAGTGATAATGATCCTTCATCTTATTGTTGCATCATATAAATTCTATCACATGACTTTGTCACTATCTGTATATGAAAATGCTGATTGGACAATATATTTGGTTACTCCATGTACTCATCATTCATGATACAAAAAGTTGCCACTTGAATACCAAATGTTCACAAAATTGTGATTGCTTTATTACCCCAATCATCGGCAAAAAGAGCAAAACAATTTGCATTCTTCAGCAATTTGCATAAAAACCAAATCATTATATAAACTGTTGCCATATGTATCATGTACATTTTTTGTGTGTTAACTTAATACTGAAAATACAATGAACCAGGTTCCCTGATTCTTGAAAATTTCCCAAAATCTACAAAAACAATACTGAAGCCATGGACAAATCAACGTATATATATCAGAATTTGTTCTTGTCAATCATTGAACCTTTAATACAGCAAACACGGTATAACCAATATTAGAATTTTCCGCAGAAGAACAGTTTTAAATATAGCAACAATCTCCTGTTTCCTGGAATAATACTGTTGTTCATAATAAAATATTTTTCAGAATAGTGTCACATTAAATTCTCCAAGATCTGTAAGAAAAGATATAGGAAATTCAAAACTGGTACCCAAATTTTATACTGGTTCTTGACTTTATTAAGACACTTACTTTGGTCATATTAAAAATTGTTGAAGATATTATATGACATTAAGCTATACATGAGGAACAAGGTAAAATATATGACATTAATCTAGTCATGAAGCACAGTATAAAATATATGACATTATGTTAGCTGTCATTATGAGACACACCATAAGAATTATATTACAGTAAAAACCCGTTTTACGACCACCCCGTTTTCGAGACCAACCCGCTAATACGAACGATTTTTTAAAGACCCGAATTTTTTATTCTTTATTTTAATGGTCGCTAACCCCGATTTTGAGACCACCCCGTTATTCCGTAATGCGACCAGTAAATTCAGTCCCATTTCGTAAATTCTGTACATTTGGAAACCCATAAATACGACCGCGGGCACTTTTTCACCTTGATATTGACATGCGTGTTTATTGCTGAAATCTTTTTGACACGTGATGTAAACAACAGTTGTCCTAGTTTTACGACATTTAATGACATCCAGTTTACGGCAGAGGTCAAGGTTACTTTGTATCAAACCCGGAAATGATCAATAATATTGTCAACAAGATATGTTTGTAAAACATGTATGCCCCCTATCAGCAGCCAATTATTCATGTGATAAGGTAATTATGCATGACTTCTGACCCAGTGATCAAACAATTAATAAGGGTTATCAAGTATCTACTGGTCATGACCTTGACCTTTGACCCCTTGACCCAAAACTCAATAGGGGTCATCTGCTGGTCAAGACAAATCATCATACAAAGTTTGAAGTTCCTAGGCCTAAGCGTTTTTACTTAATTGATCAGAAACCGTTTTTACTTACAAGGTCAATGTGACCTTGACCTTTGACCCCTTGACTCCAAAATCAATAGGGGTCATTTGCTGGTCATGACTAATCACCATGCCAAGTTTGAAGTTCCTAGGCCTAAGGGTTCTTTTATTATTGATCCGAAACCGTTTTAACATACAAGGTCAATGTGACCTTGACCTTTGACCCCTAAATCAATAGGGGTCATCTGCTGATCATGACCAATCACTATGCCAAGTTTTAAGTTCCTAGGCCCAAGTGTTCTTTAGTTATTGATCAGAAACCGTTACTTACAAGGTCAATGGGACCTTGACCTTTGACCCCTTGATCCCAAAATCGAAAGGGGTAATCTGCTGGTCATGAAAAATCACCATACCAAGTTTGAAGTTCCTAGGCCTAAGCGTTCTTAAGTTATTGATCAGAAACCGTTTTTACTTACAAGGTCGATGTGACCTTGACCTTTGACCCCTTGACCCAAAACTCAATAGGGGTCATCTGCTGGTCACAACCAATCATCATACAAAGTTTGAAGTTCCTAGGCCTAAGCGTTTTTAGTTAATTGATCAGAAACCGTTTTTACCTACAAGGTCAATGTTACATGACCTTTGACCCCTTGACCCTAAAAACAATAGGTCATCTGCTGGTCATGACCAATCACCATACCAAGTTTGAAGTTCCTAGGCCTAAGGGTTCTTAAGTTATTGATCGGAAAGCATTTTTACCTACAAGGTCAATGTGACCTTTCCCTTTGACCCCTTAACCCCAAAATCAGTAGGGGTCATCTGCTGGTCATGACCAATCACCATACCAAGTTTGAAGTTCCTAGGCCTAAGGGTTCTTTAGTTATTGATCGGAAACTGCTTTTACCTAAGAGGTCAATGTGACCTTGACCTTTGACCCCTTGACCCCAAAATCAATAGGGGTCATCTACTGATCATGACCAATCACCATACCAAGTTTGAAGTTCCTAGGCCTAAGGGTTCTTTAGTTATTGATCCGAAACTGTTTTTTACCTAAGAGGTCAATGTGACCTTGACCTTTGACCCCTTACCCCAAAATCAATAGGGGTCATCTACTGATCATGACCAAATCACCATATCAAGTTTGAAGTCCCTAGGCCTAAGGGTTCTTTCGTTATTGATCGGAAACCGTTTTTACCTACAAGGTCAATGTGACCTTGACCTCTGACCACTTAACCCAAAATCAATAGGGGTCATCTGCTGGTCATAACCAATCACCATACCAAGTTTGAAGTTCCTAGGCCTAAGGGTTCTTTTGTTATTGATCGGAAACCGTTTTTACCCAAGAGGTCAATGTGACCTTGACCTTTGACCCCTTGACCCCAAAATCGTTAGGGGTCATCTACTGATCATGACCAATCACCATACCAAGTTTGAAGTTCCTAGGCCTTAAGGTTCTTTACTTATTGATCGGAAACCGTTTTTGCTTACAAGGTCAAATGTGACCTTGACCTTTAACCCCTTGACCCCAAAATCAATAGGGGTCATCTACTGATCATGACAAATCACCATACCAAGTTTGAAGTTCCTAGGCCTTAAGGTTCTTTTAGTTATTGATCGGAAACCGTTTTTTGCTTACAAGGTCAATGTGACCTTGACCTTTGACCCCTTGACCCCAAAATCAATAGGGGTCATCTACTTGTCATGACCAATCACCATACCAAGTTTGAAGTTCCTAGGCCTTAAGGTTCTTTAGTTATTGATCGGAAACCGTTTTTGCTTACAAGATCAATGTGACCTTGACCTTTGACCCCTTGACCCCAAAATCAATAGGGGTCATCTACTTGTCATGACCAATCACCATACCAAGTTTGAAGTTCCTAGGCCTAAGGGTTCTTTAGTTATCACTCGGAAACCATTTGGTCTACGGACCGACGGACCGACGGACCGACAAGTGCAAAGCAATATACCCCCTTTTTTTCAAAAGGGGGCATAATAATTTCTTAATTTTACACCTTTAATGTCATAACTGGGGGATTAAAACAACAAAGTATTGAACAGAAAACTTTCAATAAGTTTTTAGAGGTGTTGCTGCTATCATTATCTCTTTCGTTCCACAATTTTAAACAAATACGATTAGGTTTTTGAAGTTGTTATCGGCGATGAAAACTGTGAAAATAATTAAAGGTTAATTGTTCGCTGTGCTTTGTAGTAAAATGGTGATTAAATAGAGTAAGTCGTGTCATTCTTTTAACAAGAATGTAAAATATGTTTGTGTTTAAAGACATTCATCATACATTTTTTACCTCTAAAGAAGTTAAAATTTTTTATAATGTTAAAAAGTAAAAGAAAATAAATGAAAATAAAAAAATAATAGTGTATGCTTTATATCTTCTCATTTGAAATAGGTTAGCCCAGAATTAAACATGTGTACAGTACATGATATCCCTTAATATATTGCCTAGTTTTCTGTTTGGCCAAACTCATTAATGAGACCAACCCGCTATTAAGACCAGATATGTAAAGTCCCTTCATTGGTCTCATTAGCGAGTTTTTACTGTATATTCACAGTGCATCAACATGTCTACTTCTTTTTACCTTGAGAAAAGCTCAAGTTAAAATAGAAGAGTACAGTGATCGAAAGTAGCATGTGCTTTTTACACCCAAGACATTGTACACATTGAATTATATAGACTCATGAGACAGGGTACAGTGATTTCGTTTTTCTACTATCATATTGAGATCAGATCATGTGGCATCCATCAGGTTGTGAGATACCATATTATGTTTGTATGCATGTATTAGGAAATATATACTGTGAGCTTGTTACCCTGTAAATGATGAGCCAAGATCCTGTACTATTAAGTTGAAAGAAGCCATGAAGCTTAAAACATCATTTCAGATGATGTCAGCTATTTTTTTTTTGCTATAACCCAAGGCACTATATCAATGTTTAATTTTAAAACATGAAAGTCATGGACATTGGTGATAATATTTACAATGTCACTTTTATCTTGGACAAACATGGCAGTATCATTTAATGAAATCATAAATCTTTTTGCCACTTATCTCAACAAGTTTAGTAACCTTTGCTTTTAGTTTACAGTCATGCTGTTAGGTCAAAATTTAGTGAAAAATTGTTATCTTAGTACTCATAAATTAAATGTTATTTAAAGTCATAACTCAAAAGAGTCAGAATAAAGTATTATTGATCCAAGACAATATGTCAGAACAGCATTTTGTAAAGCTGTGCTTGTATTACACAGTGTAAGTTAGTAGAAAGTAAGTAGCGCCTTTATCGAGGCTTACACATTCGGTTTCCCAATCTTCCATGTGGGCCTCAGAGGAGTACATGACAGTCAACAGTAAAACTTGAAAGTGAAAAAAGAACTTGAAAGTGGAACTAAAACAGGTCTTTGAAACCTTTTTCTCAACAGTACTTGAAAGTGGAAAAAGAGCAGGTCTTTGAAACGTTGCAATCAAAAGTACTTAAAAGTTGAACAAAAACAAGTATCAAAATAAACAGAACTTGAAAGTTTAACACAAACAGGTCAAACATAAGTACTTGAAAGTGGAACTAAAACAGGTCGTTAAAACCTGGTAATCAACAGAACTTGAAAGTGGAACAAGAACAGATCTTTGAAACCTTTTTATCAACAGAACTTGAAAGTGAAACAAGAACAGGTCTTTGAAACCTTTTTATTAACAGAACTTGAAAGTGAAACAAGAACAGGTCTTTGAAACCTTTTTATCAACAGAGCTTGAAAGTGAAACAAGAACAGGTCTTTGAAACCTTGCAGTCAACAGAACTTGAAAGAGGAACTAAACAGGTCTATTAAACCTTTAAATCAACAGCACTTGATGGTGGAATAGCAATCAACTGTAATTGAAAGAGAAACAGGAACATTCAATTGACAGGTCTTGAAGGTGGAACAAGAACCTAACTGCAATCAAAATCATGCATTTTTTCACTAAAATTCAATTTACATAAAGCCCTTTCTTCCCTTTTTGCGCAAATACCATGTTATTTTTTCCTTTATTTAACAGAAGGTCCTATTCCTTTATCTGTGAACAAAGTCCTTGAAATTAATATATATATAAATACATGTAAATGATTTCATTTCTCTGAAAACTATATTTCTAACAATTTTTTCACTAAAATGAAACTCTAGAAGATAATCATGATATTCATAATAAAGAAAATAGACTATATTAACTGATGTTATCTTATTTCCATTCAAAACACCTTGTCAGATTAATTTTAACACTCATACAACTCGGAGTGTTTCTTTACAATCCTAAGCAGGTATATCCGCTATAAATATAAATAACATAATCTTTTCAATGCTAACAAGGCATATCCGCTATAAATATAAATAAAATAATCTTTTCATTGCTAAAAAGGTATGTCCGCTATAAATATAAATAACTTAAGTGTGACAATTAAGCATTGACTACATTGTAATTTACCTACTCGTATTTATCTCTTATTACTACCCAGAAATATGGTATGTGACAAACATGAGAATGTAACACAGATTTAACTTTAAATAAATCAGTACAGCAAACAAAGGTAGTGTTACCTTTTTAACTGCTAACATGAAAACAATCTCACATAACCCATACAAAATGTTTGCAAGAAAAAAAAATTCTTTTGACATGATGACAAATATAATGATGTTAAAAAAAGTTTTGAATTAAAAATTTTTGAAAAGTAAGTTTTCCCTCCAATTCCAGGTAATAAATATATTCTGGCAAATCTCTTTTTATATTTGAAGGTTTTAGACACAAACATATTAATCATTATGTTAACTTAAGATCCAACAATTCAGAACAAGAGCTGTCAGAATGCATGTTTGACTATTATGTAAAACAAGATTTGTGTGTGTGTATTTGCGTTTATTTATACTCGCCACCGGTTGCCCATATGGGCGAGTCCTCCAGAAGAGTATTAGTCATTTTAGATTTTTGGAGGATAGTGCAATTACAGATACAGAAAGATGCCCCAATTCCAGAAGCTTCTCCTGGTTCTTTAGCGTGCCAAGTGTTTAAGCACCCATACACGGGACCTCGATTTAAAGTCTCATCCGAAAGACTGATTAGTAATTTTAGTTGGCCAGCCCGGGAATCGAACCCACAATGTCGAGATTACAAGTCTCGCGCTCTAACCGATTGAGCTATGCGGGCTGGCTATATAAAACAAGATCCTTCATAAATGCATTAAATTCAGTAAAAAATCCATCCTGAGTTATGTGCCTTTGACAGTGAATGACCACTATGATTCCGAACACATGTTTATGTGTGAAGTTTAATGAGGCAAATGAAAACAAGACTTAAGCACTTGTTACCCTACGGTCAAGAATATGTAAGAATGGGCATAAAAATAGCTTAACTGTTTTGTACAAAAACTTCACTTATAAAAATAACGCTTACAGCAAATCCTGTCATATCAATTGAATTATGTCTTAAAGACTGAAATATTGATAAATTAGGTAGAAATTATTACATCTAAGTGTGCGACTTCATTTCTCATTGGCTTGACCTAGTGACCTAGATTTCAATCCATCATGGTCACACCAACAAAGCTTCGAGTGCAAGGGGGATTTTTACAAAGTCAATTTAAACTTATCTTAATCACAGGCACGAGTATCGGACCTGGGAAGAAAAAATATTACCAGATTGATAAAAAAAACCTGTGTTCATCTTAAAAGTGTCAAAAAAACAACAACAAAAATGTAAATAATGACCCCCTTTAAAAATATACTATAAGTTACTATAATATACTATACTTAACTTTTATTTTAAAGGGGGTCATTATTTACATTTTTTTTGGTTTTTTGACACTTTTTTATCAATCTGGTCATATTTTTTCTTCCCAGGTCCAATACTCGTGCCTGTGATCTTAATATATTCTTTTCATAATAAAGGTAGTTATTTTGTTGGGATTTCTTTTAATATCAAAGTCAAAAATATGACAAGCCTAGAATGTGTGAATTGGTTTACTAAATCCAGCTTAACATATGGTTTTGCACCTGCTAAACCAGAGAGAAAGTTAAATGTATTTTTTGGACAAATTAATAGCACATTTTATGACATAAACCTAAAGATTTGAAATGATATAATGAGGTACAACCACATCAAAGCTCTATGTATGTGCGTGACCTTGAACAAAAAATAAAAACCCCTAAATTAGTCATGCTTATGAAATGCGTCTAGTCTAGGTCTATTCAGTTAAAGTTTAACATGAACTCAATTTGTTTAACACAATGAAAGGACTACCTTTTCTTCAAAATAGTTGTTCAAAACTTGGGGAAAAGACCACAAATAAAGCGCCTATTAAAACAATTGAAAACCTTAGAAAAGTGACTTCAAAAATTATTTGAATTTGTTAGTTTTGGTATTAAATCACATCTAAAATTACAGTTATACGGTATTACTTTCTCGCTTTTTTTGGTGGTAAAACAACTCAAATACTGCTTCATGCATTTCAGGCACAAACCTGCACATGACCTGATACAAGCAATCTGCTAGAATATGTATTTTGACAAGTAATGATATTTTGTTGTCTTCAAAAATTCACCTGTAGTGACAATATGACATTTCAATTGTGTATACATGTACAATGTAGTTTGAAATAGTGATGACTGATACATTAATGACACAGAGCTTGATTGTAGCAGCTTAGGCACCCAATGTCATAAGTCCAAACTTTACGGGATAGCCAGAATGCCTGACAACAGTTAAGGAGATGTGGTCACTGACAGGAAACAGCCTCAGCATTTTATCATGCAACTGCTATGGTAACTGCCCGATAACACTTGCCTGATAATTATTTTTGATATCACGTCAGTAACCTGATATCAAAAATTAGCCCCGCCCATTTTAACGGACTTTTTTCAATTGCTTATGTTCTCATTTTCATCAGCATGTGAATTCTACAATGTAATCTCATACCCTTACAAGTCTTAAATCAATATGCGAAATTTATTTATTTATTATTTCGATTTCAATTACGAATAAATTAGATAGCGAATAGTTTTAGCACCAACTAAATGAAGTGACGTCATAATTTATATTGCAAATGACATCATCGATGTTCACGTCATACTATACATGTAATCATAACAAACAGGCTAGACGATTTTCTTTGAGAACTTGTAAATGTTTACTTTATTTCGCCGGATTATTATTTAATAAGTGAACAAATTGTTTCGTTTAAAAAATAAGACGCATGTTTGTGTAGCTTGTGTTTGACTGCCGATTTGACTTTTCTTTGATTGAAATTATCGTGAACTTTTGAATTTAACAATTCAAGATAAAAAATTGCAGTATAAAAGTTTAGTTTATGTGATTCTAAGCGGATTTTTGGATCGATGTTTAAATTAAAGTTAAGAATGATATCGTATTAGGCCTACATTCTGTTGTATTTTTTATCCGAGTCGAAAGAAAAAATGGCCGCAAATAACAAATTCTAAGTTTCAGGGGCGGAGGAATTTGTTTTCAAGAATTATTTCTTTGAACAAAAATCCCCCTTTTTAACGAAATTCGCTATTTAAAAGTAGATTATTTTGTTATTTTGACAGTAATTATGTGTTACATGATAAATAGAAAAACATGCTACTGTCTTTTGATATCAATTTTATCAGGCTCGGCTGATATGGGCAGAAAGGGCTCGGCAAGCCTCGCCCTTTCTAGCCCATATCAGCCTCGCCTGATAAAATTGATATCAAAAGACAGTAGCATGTTATTCTCTATAGAACAGGTCAATTAAGCAAATATCAGAAGGATCCCTATTGTAATTTTTCATATCTCATACTTTTCATGAAAGCAGTTTTATTTGCTCAAGGTCATACTGACTTTTACCTGAAATATGCAAAATCATTGGATGCTTGCAATAGACGTGTTATGTTAGCTTTACTCTTTTATGCTAATCAAATGTCTTCTGTTGGGGAAAATATTTTTTGCAGCAGTGGTTTTTATTTTTCTATCTGATATGCCCACAATGGATTATACAACTATATCTATATTTAAGATAAATTTAAGACTTACCTTTCTGGAAAGTTTTATGGGAAATTCCTGCTGGTCCTCTACATCTTGTGAAGAATCTGATTGTATAGACAAAGTTGATTCATTTGAGCTTATTGAACTGTTGGAAAAACTACGATGGAAGAACAAGTAACGATCATCAAGAAAATTGCCCTGAGCTTGCGTAGTGATGTCCGATGTCAATGTTTGTGAACTTTTATTCTCTAATGAAATCTGGCTGCTAAAATCACTAATGACAACAGACGGAGGTCGTGTCCCTTTATTGCTCTTCAATTGTGAAGGTGTATTTGTTTCATCTGATGAAATCTGCTGAGTCATTCTATGAAAAATGTCTAATGGAGGAGGACTAGGTTTGATATCTTCTTTTGATGAATGAAATGAACTTTTTTCAGCTTTGGGAGATGAGTGAATCATATGTATATCATAATTAGCACCTTCAGTAGAATCATTAAACAGTTCATGAATTTCAGTTCTTTTTGACTTCAGTTTATGATCCCAAAGTCGAGATTCCGTAACTTCCGATAAAGAATGTTCATGAATTTCTTCATCAGGCGTAAGCATTTCTATTGCTGAATCTGCATTGCTTGATCGATAACTACAAATACTGCCATTACTACTACGTGGACTTAACAAAGAATGCATCTGTGGATCTAAATTGTTCCATAAGTTTGAATTTCTCGAAACATAATTGTCATTTTCGAAATGTGTATCACTTTCATTTTCCATGTAATATTCAGACTGCTGAATTCCCTCGTTACATTCAATATTGTCAACTACCACGTCTATATTGCTGAATTCTATTTTTGGCAATTCAACAGCAGGTTGTTCTGGATTATGGCTATTTGAACGTAAATGTTTTTGAGATCTATTTGATTTCACATTTGTGAGATCAAGATAAAGTTTTTCAGAGTCTAATCTACTTCTGACCGGTGAAATCGAGCGAGCTGTCAATCTTTGAGGTAAATCTAAAAACTCTGAGGTCATGCTCGACGGCAAACTACTTGAAGTCTTTTCTAACTCGGAATCAGATAAACTTCTCTGATTGCTAATGTACAGATCTAATGTGCTCCTTGGAATGTCAAAACTACGACGTAATAATGCTGAATTGTTTCTGTCTGCGCACATGTCAGAAGATGACAGACTGGTCCCCGAAGGTTGAAGATTGGTCCCCATATTTCTTACCATTGTGAGATTCTTTCCCCTTTCAGATAATGGATCAATCTGAAGAAAGAAAATATATATATTGAAAAAAAGATATCACTTTTTACTTTTTGCATGAATATCAACAGTTTACAACTTGCTTTGTTAATACCTTGTAAATATGCATGTTGAACTGTTAGTAAGTTCTTTAAAATTATATAACAAAATCACAAGTTAATACATGTTCTGGTTTGAAAATATCATAGTTAATGCATAATCTAAAGACTTTTTCTATCTATCTCTGAATAATACCAAATGCTCTCACAAGTATTTTAGCCAGGGATTAAGTGTGCATTTGATTGTTAATAAAGTAAAATAGTCTGGGCTTTATAAACATGCCAGGATGATGAAACATGAAAAGTATTCTAGATTTGGTTAAAATGTTAACAGTGAGAGAAAACGACAAAGGATAAAAAAAGTTTTAAAAACACTGGAAGTTAGGTTAATACTGCAACCCTACTTCTGCCCATTTGAACCAACTGAAGTTGGGTAGAGTAGCAATGTTGCCAATAGTACATGTACTATGCTATAGGGGAAGAAGGAGCACTTAATATGATAATTGAAGGAAACCTGTATTTGATGTAGGGATAAGGGGTGCATATGTCTGGTTAATCTAAGTGGTACATAATACATATGGTGGGCTATTAATTGCAAGTACATTATGGTATATCTTATAGAACATAGAGTTTACAGTCCAGTCTGCGATGTTCAAGGGATTGCCAGCCCAGTTCTTCCTGCATGGCTCTGACACTTTTTCTAGGAAAAGAAGAGCGTATCTTTCTTCAAATGCAATACAGAATTACAAAACTCTCAAGGAAATATCCAAATTTGTGTCTGAATTATTTCAGTACAACTAAAAATTATTTCAGTACAACAATTAAAACAGAAGATAATTTTCCTAGTAAAAAGAGGCATTTCTTTGTTAAAACATAACAAAGACATGTAGAACTTAAAGAGATGTAAAACAAAGCCCAATATCATTGCTTGTGACCCTGTATTAACATTTTAAATATGAAGCTTATATCTATCCTATTTTCAGAGATATTATAGTAAATGCAACTATAAAGATTTTTTCTGGTAACGAAGGGGCACTACTTTGTCAAAATGCAAAACAGTGTTGTGCTAATTCTGTTTTAGTCCCTCCATATTAAGTTTCAAGTGAATATTCTGATATGGTGTTTGAGATATTTAAGTAAATTCGGTGTTTGAGATGTAAATTTCCAGGATAAGGGGCATAACAATGTCAAATGCAATAAAAAGTTGTGAGACTTGGAGCATGATAGTTGATGATGACCCTCTCTCTATACATATAATATTTCTGGTTTCAAGTTAATATCTTATATTCAAAAAAATATAAATTTCAAAATCAGGGCATTACTTTTTTTATAGATGAAAATGAAGAGTTATGAAACTTGGCTTACCGAGCACACTTATGACCCTTCATATAATTATATTTCAAGTTTGAAATGAATATCTGTACTGGTTCAAAAGATATTGAAGAAAAACAATTCGAACAGGATGGAGCGGGACAAAGTGGTTCCAAAAATAGCCATCCCTCAACAAACATGCAATATATGCTAGGGGATGAAGTTACATAAAAATAAAGTTTGAAATACCTTATGTCTTAATGTATCTGGTCCCAATCGGGCTCTATCTGGACTAGATGATAATGTTTCTTTACAGACAAACTCCCTGTCATCACTCCAAGTTTTTAACGGTGTTCTTCTGTATCGCTGCTCCATCTCCCGCTAACTCCATCTCTGTTTATATAAATACAACATTCCTTATACTACCACACCACAGATATGACAGAAAAAAAACAACAACAACAAACAAAAATGTTTACTTAAAATTGACACAAAGTTTGAAAGCGCACATATTAACTGTCTAAATTGTTTGCTATTAATCATTGTCACCTGTATAAAACACACCTGTACCACATCATCTCATATTTATCAATAAAAAAAAACTAATCATATTTTAAGTTCCTAGGGGAGACCAAATGAGGCTGCACCTTTTAACTGCCTCATCTGACAATTTTACAGAACATGATATCAGATTTGTAAAAAGCTACAATTAACAATTTTTGTATCGATTTTGATGTACTCTATAATTAAAACATATATTATCTATACTTGGCTAGATTTTAGTAAGTTACCTTTGTTTATTAATGAAACTGATTTCTTTTCTTTAATTAAAAACGTAGCTTAACTATGGTAACTGATTCATATATGCAAAAAATGTAAAATGGCAATCAACTTTGATTAAATTTTATACAAGCAAAATAAAAAAAAAAAAACACTGAAAATTTTAAAAACAAGTCATCTTAATATCTAAAACCTTAATTAAAATTCCATAAATGTAAGACGTACTTACCTAACTCCCTACTCAAAAATTACTACGCTGACCACGTCCACACTAGTTTTACCTGTAAAGATAAAAAGACAAAAAGCCGTTCTTATCAATTACGTAGATTCAACTATCATTTACGTGACAAACTAGGCCAATGTCCAATTTTTCACAATTACTAGTATAAACCACCATTAACAACGTCAATTTATTCCATAAACGGAATAATTTTCCTAAATTAGGATTTTTAGCGGCAAATTCTGAAATGTCAACGAACGCATCAACATGTATCAATTTACATTTTTTGCTTCCTAGTCATGTCTTGTAGTTTCTAAATTAAGCCGAGACATGTGAAAAATTGTATCAGTGGTCTGCACCTTTTTCCGAAACGATGACATACCTGATAATATTTTTGACATTTTGACCAATGACTGCAAATCTGTAGACTTAGTGACTTAATTTCCATCTATAATGTTTAAATAAAATTTACCTATGGATTTGTGATAGTTAATTGTTTGTAAAACTTCCAGCTGGACTAATTGATGTGTATTCACAAAAATTCAGGAATTTTGTATGATTAGATAGCTAATACCAGATTAAAAGTTTAATTGAAAGGATCTTTTTATACTGAGTGAAGTTCTACTTGTAAACCTATAAATGTACATCTTGCTTTACAGTCTATCATGAGAAAAATTCAACAAAAAGACATTTCCATAACTTATAATTATTTTTCTATTTCTATTTTATTCAGTGAGATAAAGTGAGGATAGGGAGTTGTGAGTCTGCAACTTATGAAATATTCAAACAACTACCTTAACCAGAATTCATTGCAGTTTTATGCTTAAATAGTTAGAATATGTTAACTTTATTAACATAAAAACAATAATTATATGATTATGGCTAAATATCATAGGATAAAGTCCATTCTGATTGCTCATGCTTTATGCAGCCTGAGAGGAAAAATATTAATGAAGTTTGAGTAATGGCTTATTAGTCCCCTACCGGTTTAACCGGAGGGGACTTTAGGTTTACCCTCCGTCCGTCTGTCCGTCTGTCTGTCCGTCTGTCTGTCTGTCTGTCAGTCCGTCAGTCCGTCCGTCCACAAAACTGGATCCCGCGATAACGCAAAAAGTACTGAAAATATTTTTATGAAACTTGATATATGGATAGATGGCAGTATGGAGATTATGCACGTCTTTTTATTTTCTTCCTATGTTGAAAATTCTGGTTGCTATGGCAACAAATAGTCTGAAAATATGGCAAATTTAACACATAAACTGGATCCAGTGATAACTCAAAAAGTACTGAAAATATTTTTATGAAACTTGAAATATGGGTAGATGGCAGTCTGGAGATTATGCACATCTTTTTCTTTTCTTCCTATGTTGAAAATTCTGGTTGCTATGGCAACAAATAGCCTGAATTTCAAGATTTCTGATTTAAATTTTTCAGCTTTTTCACTATATGTTCTTTATTTCTTAAGGTGTTTACTTCAAACTTTAAATATAAGTTTCTGGTCATCAACCACATCATATGTGACAAGGTTTATAACTCTAGCACAAAAATATCAGTATTACCTCCCTTGAACTTAGATTTTTTAGGGAAAAAAATGTTGTCTTTTTTTTAAATAACTTCTTTATTTCCTAATGTATCTACTTCAAACTTCATATATATGTTTTCTTATTATCACTCAACATTTTTGAGAAGGTTAAATACTCTAGCAAGACTATTTCCAGAATTATGTCCCCCTTGAACTTAGATTTTTTTTCGAGAAACTGGTTATTTTCACTCCAACTTCTTCATTCCTTATAGGATTTACTTTAAAATCCCACATCATAATAATATGACAAGGTTGTATAAACATAATTTCCTTACTAAGCATGGAAACTTAACACATTACTGTGATATAGACAAACTTATTTTATTATGTTTTGTGGTCGATATTTTCAAATACAGACTTCATCCTCAAATTCATTATAAATGGCAATACACAGGAGTGTATGACAATTAAAGAACTTTTTGAGGGACCGGTAGGGGACTACTGTATTGCCCGCAATACTATCAAATGCTTGTTTTATTTAGAATAGAGGAAAAAAATGACTGTTTAAAAATGGACTTGTCATTTTTTGTCACCTGTGTTACTAAATATAAGGAAATAAAAAGTCCACTTATTTCCAGTTGCAAACAAAATATGACTTAAGTTTCCCTGTTTCAACCCTTACCACCCTAAATATCTTAAATGAACTTGTCCATCTTTCAACCTAGGGAATACCATTCATCATTTTTAGGGAAAATTTCAAAATATGTACTGACTATAATATAAAGCAAACAGTTCGGATGTTATAACTGATCAAACTGATCTTGGTCTGCAATGACTGCAAGGGTGGATTCAGCCCCCACCAGTTGGCTTAGAGTCAAATTATGAAAGATTTACATTACATCAAGGAAAGTGAGACAGTATATGTCATTTACATAGGAAACTTTTATCAAATTTCCCCATACAATAAGTCCCTTCCTGATCAAAATCTTGATGATGTAAACTTGTCAAGTGATTCATTCTGGCTTCAATTAACAACATATTTATATTAGTATTGCTTATAGTATAACAAGAGCTTCACAGGAGACAGCGAAGCCGACTAATAAAATACTGGCACGCAGTAAGGAGGACAAAACTATGAAAGAAAAATAAATTATGTATAATTATGTATTAAGTTATAGTAAAAAATAACATTTGTTACATAAATTCCAAGATCAAGGGGAAATAATTCTAGAAATAGTCCATGCTAGAGTTATGGACCTTGCCACACAACATTTGTGTAATGATAAGAAATATATAATTGAAGTTTGAAGTAGATACCTTAAAAGTAAAGAAGTTATTATATTTCTTAAAGAAAAATCCTAAAGTTCAAAGAGCGATAAATCTGTAAATATTGCTTCAAGAGTTATGAACATTGTCACATAAAATGTAATTGATGATAAGGAATAAGTATTTGAAGTTAGAGGTAGATATCTTTAAAAAATAAAAAAATTATAATAAAAAAATAACATTTTTCTAGTAAAAAAAATCTAAGTTTAGGGAGAATTCTTGCAATATTGGTTGCTGAGTTATGAATTGTCAATAAATTGGGATGATAGACGTAAATTAATTTAAAAGTATGGAAGTTGATCCCTTTAGAAATAAATAAGTAACAGTAAAAAATATATTTTTTATGGAAAATTCTAAGTTTAAAAAGGAGATAAATCTAAAAATTGGGTGCTAGCAGTTATGAACCTTTCACATAAGATGGGATGATGATACGCTAAATATATTTGAAGTATGAGGTTGATCCCCTTAAGAAATCAAAGTGTGCAGCACTGAATGCGACGGACATGCAACCGGAGATTTTACACCAAGGCCTTCTTTTAGAAAAACAAAAACAAAATAAAAAAAAAAACAAAAATATATAACAGAGAAAATTTGCTTCCATACAAGTTCGAGATTTTGTACGAGGGCAATATATTTTGTGCTCCCAAATTGATATAATTCAGATTTTCTACTTTCAAGCACTTAAATACAGGATGAAATTTATGCCTAAAAACTCTGGTCAAACTTGTTAATCAGTGTCCTTATCGATTTATTCTAAGAAATGATATGTAAATAGAAAAAAAAAACTATCAACGAAATATTTCTAGAATAAATCCAGGCAAATAAACTTCAAACAACAAATACATTGTACATTTGAGAATGCTATTTAGAATTGCTTCGTGTTATATCATAGTGGGCATACAGACAATAAAATATAAGTCATTTGTATTTTTTATTTCTCTTGGATATGTCTCATTAAAAAAAAATTGGTTAAAATCATCAGCAATTAATAGTGTATTTCTTAGATTTTTTATTTACAAGGTAAAGATGTAGAGGCCAGAGCACAATCGTTTTTATTTTAATTTAAATGTCACTTAAGCACTACAGTGTTTAGTTGTCCTTTCAACTTCACACTAAATTCCATTTTCAACTTGTTTGCTTCTTACAATTGTATAGCATTTCTAAAACTATTGCATTACAATCCGCTGGTTGTATTTCCTAATCGCCTGTCCAAAAATCAGAACAGGTAAAGCAAGAATCTATTTTTAGAATATCGAAGGTTAACTCATATCATGACCTAGTAAATATGTAAACAAACCACAAGAATCGGAAGTAGAAACTGATATATATAATTCCTTACCATGATTTCAAGACTACATGCGGTAAAGTGTCTTACATGCATTTTCAAAAATAGATATTTATACTAGCCATTGAAACTGTATCTTAATATTAATAACTTGCTGAATATTCAGCTAAACCGCGGTATGAGTCACGAAAATAGTTTTCTTTTATTAATGCGCGAGTTATCCTAGAGTCACGAAAAACTTTTGATTGTTAATAATAATGTTTTGTATAATGTAGAAAATATTTATTTCCTACTAATAATGTCTTGGAACTCAGAGATTACACTTTATTGTAGTATAATTTGCTGTCCTACTTTTTCGACAGCGGTAAATTTCGTTTCAGCAGCAGTAATTTGCATATTGCGCAATAATACTACGGGACTACAACGTTTTTATCAATAATATACGTTAATATTTTAACTTGGATAACTTAATTTGAAATTGAAAAGGCTAAATATGGAAGACATTAAGATATCCAGACAAAGTATGGGTGTTTTGAAGGATCAAATTCATGTACTATTTCTTGGGCTGTTAATTGGTTTAGGACACATTGCGCGAGTGTAGCCAACGAAATCCCATGTGTAGATGACTTAGCTCTGAACGCGCCTGAGGGCGCGTCCGTCGCAATAAAGAAGAAACAGTAACAAAAAGTATTTTTTGAGGAAAATTCTAAGTTCAAGGGGAGATAAATCTGAAAATATTGATGCTAGAGTTATGAACCTTGTCACATAAGATGGGGATGATGATAAGGTATATATATTTAAAGTATGAGGTTGATCCCTTATGAAATAAAGAAGTAACAGTAAAAAATAGTATTTTTTAAGGAAAATTCTAAGTTCAAGGTGAGATAAATCTGAAAAATTTGGTGCTAGAGTTATGAACCTTGTCACATAAGATGGGGATGATGATAAGGTACATATATTTGAAGTATGAGGTTGATCCCTTAAGAAATAAAGAAGTAACAGTAAAAAATAGTATTTTTTAAGGAAAATTCTAAGTCCAAGGGGAGATAAATCTGAAAATATTGGTGCTACAGTTATGAACCTTGTCACATAAGATGTGGTTGATGATAAGGAACATATATTTGAAGTTTGAAGTTGATACCTTAAGAAATGACAAAGTTATAGTGAAAAATATTTTACTGACCCAAAACTTTAATCTAAAATCTGGACGCGGACGCGGAGGCGAGTAGGACAGCTCTCCATATACTTCGTATAGTCGAGCTAATAAGAGTAACCTCATTCAGTTTTCTTCAGTCCTTTACCTGCTAAGTTTGTGTAAATGGATTTGCCCGCATTTCCAACAGTCTATTCAAAGTTTAAGAAATTTCAAAAGTTGTGCTAACAACAGAATGACTTCAGGGACAGCACTTTGGTATGGTGCTTAACTTAGCTTTGTTAAACAATCATGCATTAGTCTTGGTAAGCCTAAAGTAGTCATTAGGCCAAGTTTTGATTAACAATTTAGCTTACAGAAACCTAATACATGCAGTGACTTTAACCATTCAAACACGCACACATTCCATTGATGGCAATATGCCCATGTATATGACCATGCTTATGCACATCCCTGCAGTCTGATCATGGTTAGCACTGTCCGCTTTCCAGTTATTTTGAAATTTCCCCTAAAAATAATGAATGGTTATAAACAAAACTACTGAAATCCTTCTAAAGTTATGCTACAGAAACTAATACTGTCTACAGATGGACAGACAGACATTCTTACTCTAATACTTTTGTGGCAACTCCACTGTTCCCTCTATTGTTCTTTATATCAACATATAGGAAAATAGCTACATGAATTAAGCTTACTGAATGAATGGCATCAAAGAAAAAGCACAGTGTAGCCTCAAATGTAACTAAATGTTAGCTCTGACAGACACACGGATAGACAGACAGACTGGCAATGCCATTCCATAATACATCGAGAAGGTATTTAGGCATACAAAAATATTGCAGGAAAAACACTAATAATGTATCTAGCTTTACTCTCCATTTTCTTTTTTTTAATGCTTAACAATTAAAATTACCATTTGAAAATTTAAAACAACTTACTTTTTAAAGTTTTCACGCAAAACTGTACTTCATAAAACTATAATCCGTCTTAAATGATGTCAGATTTAGTTATATAATGTTTTTAAAGTTTTTCCTCAGTTTTGTAAATTAAGATAAGAAGTCCATTGTAAAACTATTGTTAGAGCACGTAACATTCGTGATTCAATTTTCTAAAAATATCTCAGGGATACATGCGGTCTTTATTAAAAATTTCCTTTTACAACAAATTTGCTAGAAATTTATATTGTGTAAGGCCACACTTTCAAAAACATAGTAACACATGTTTTAATATGAATTAAATGCTCTAACCAGATCCCTTGATTTCATTAAGGTTGAATTAAAATAACATAAAATCCAAATCATGACCAAAAACTTAATAACTAGGATATTTAAAACCTTTTTCCTGCTGTTCATGATCTTTTATTATGAAATCATTAAGGGTACATGCATGAACTACATGCATGCACTTTTCATCAATCAGCTTGAAAAGTTCAAGATTTGAAGAACAAAATGTTACCTTATCTAAAAGAGTTCATGACTTTAAGAACATAAATGTCCTGTTGGTTTGTTTTTTTAAAGCCACAATATGAACAATTCAAGAACTATTATGAATTAATTAAAGTTCATGACTTGAAGAATAGTGGCTAGTTCATTACAGTCATCCAATTGAGCACTGGCCCGGTGCCCCATGGCCAGTGAAAATTAGTTCGGGCCATGTAAATATGTAAATTTAAAAACAATTTAGTTCAATATATAGAAGAAGAAATTCAAAACTGGAATTCGGGCCAGTAAATTAAAAATCTTAAATTCAATGACTGGTTGAATAAAAGTTCATGATTAGTACACATTATTTACCATGAACAATTCTAAGGAACCTCTGAAGTGATGCAGATGTTTAATCATAAGGAAATGTTCAAGCCTTGTTCATGAATAATTCACCAGCATCTTGAAATGCAGGATTTAAAATATGTGTCTAATGTTATGTAAAACAGTTTCAACATTAAGAAAATTAAGCAACAATATAAAGTCTGGCTGAAATTCATTGATTAGCAGGCTGTCTTGACAGGTTGTTACCCATTACCTGAACTTGTTCTTTCTGCATGTATTGCCGAAAAATCCATGGTTATCATAGACACCATAATGACGTATCAATACTTTTGTACGATAACTGCTCATATGCCAGTAAACAAGAAATTGTGCATGAAATTAACTGATTATATTAAATGAAATCAGATGCACAAAATGAATGCAGAAAGAAAAAATGTTTGCAATAAGGAAGAAACAACCAAACTCAATAACACACACAATTCTGTTAAGGAAAAATGTACACCATTATAATGACGTAGAGAATGCATTATTTATATATAATCGATGACGCAAATGAACATTGTTCATTATTTATGCTGCTGTTTACACCGTTATTGTGTATACAGTGTGACAAATGGTTATATTACACTGAAAACAACGTAAAATAGTGTCCACTTTATTCAATGACTATTGTCTCGAGACACACCCATTAACAGTTCACCGTGTTAGTTTCAGTGTGAAATCATGGTATTATAGCTTATTTTTCTATCGTTAATTAACCTTGTTAAAACTTGTACGTCATTAGAATGCCATTCAACCTATAACAGTTTTATACATACGTAAAGTAACATCACCTCGCTAGTTTAAGAAACAAGGAATAATTTTCATCAATTTTTATCAAAATGACTATTGCACATAACATGTAAATCATTATTTGAATCTTCTTAAAATCTAGTAAAGCTGCATACTTTTAGTCTTTTAGATATATTTACATGTATATTTATTTTTAATTAAAAAACTAAAACAGTTTATTGGGAGTTTAAAAAAATGAGTATCAAATACAATCCATTTAAGTCACTATATTTAATTATTTTTGATCAAATTTCCAACCCACTATCATTTTAAGGAAGGGAAATTACATATTTTGATAAATCATAGATTTTATTAAGTATGGGTTCACTTCTTTACATGGCAATATTTTTAATACATTGTATTTCTAAAAACTTTACAAATTTTGAAAAGAACTGTAATACATAAGAAGACCTACACCGTTCACATTTTCCTCGCAAATTATCTTAAACAGACTTGTCCACCTTTCAATCTGGCAAAACCATTTATTAATTTCAGGGAAAATTTCAAGACAAGTAAAGACTGAACAGTGCAGACGTGACCATGATCAGGCAGCACAGATTTGCCGGCTAGACATGGTCTGTACTGATCAGGTCTGTACTGATCAATTGGGTCGATGCAATCGAAAACCTAAATACAACAAAATTTACTCACTTTCCAATTCCTTCAATCTTCAGGGTTACAAATCACTTTCAATCCACATATACTATTTATTATCCCTGAAAAATAGAGAAAGTAATGTTCAGCTTGATATTGATGTAAAAAAATTTCTATATCCAATGAGTACTAGTTAGAAACATCGCTAATTAATAAATGAATACAATGCTGAGAAAGTTTAGTATTCAACATAGTAACATAATAACAATCACTGATGGTTAATGAACGACACATGAGGTGGGCGTAAAAATAAGTGTTATATTCTGTTTTTGTTCTCCACAGCAGCCATATGTTAAGTCAGCGTAAGACGGTCAAGAGGTTATCGTACAGCGATCTAAAAGGATACTTGACACATGCCCTTAAGGTAACAATTTTATTGAAGACATCAACAGTCAAGTGTATCTTTTATAAAAAATTTATTTTTATTTCATAAATAATGATGCAAATTGGCTATAAGATTTTACATGATTTATGATCCCTGAATCATTTAAAGTATTGTTTCAAATTTATAAAATGTTATTATAGACTGATAACAAAATTTGAAATGTTTGTCTGGTCTGACATTAAAATCCTACAACTACTCTTTTATGGTCATATGGTAATAAACCAGCTTCAATGCCAGAAATCATTAAAATGCCCTTAGCCATTCAATATTTGATTTCTTTTTCTATATATTGTGCTCTTAGTAGCTTAATGGCCCATTATGCCTCAGAAATGATTTTATTTATATTTCTCAAAAGGTTTTTATTTTTTGTTTACCTTTAATAGTTTCAATAATGTTAATCATTGGCCAATTGCCTGAACCATCTTTTTATCTGTTGATTAAGCAGGGATAAATGGTGGCTGCAATTCTGTTACCTCAACCCATTACAGCACCCCTCAGCCACAAGGGGGTCAAAGAGAAAGTAAAGACAAAGAAGCATGGAGGACACCTGCAGTCCATCTACCTTCATAATCAGTATTATACCCTCCTTAAATGAAAGAATACTAGCAGAAACTAATTAATGTTTAGTTAGTATTGTTTACCATTAAAACAATTTACACCAATACTGTTTTAATAAAATCAAGGAGAGATCTTATCATCTATGATGCCAAATAATACCAAGTAAAAGTATGGGAAAATATATACCAGTACACAAAACAAACATTTGCTTTTCTCCATAAACAGCAAGAACTTTGTAAATATACTGTGGGTGGGATGTTTATGAAAACATGTAACTGCACTTTAAATGTTTGCCAAAAACAAAAATTATCTTATTTAGTCTATTTATGTTCATTAGAAAACATTTACTTTAAATATTGGGCACTTTGGCAAGGTTTGCAAAGTTCAAACCATTCTGTTGATAATCATGCATCATTTTCTTTCAGAGTTAACAATGTTCTATGTATTACTGTCATTTGTGAAGACCTAAAATTCTCCCTCCCACAAACTTGTTATTATCATACAACAGTCAACAAGAGCTGTCAGCAGAAAAGCACGCCTGACTATTTTCAGTGCTTGATATAATACAATAAGAGCCTGGATAAAGTAAGAATTAACAGAAAGGAAGATTTCATAAAAAAAATATGAGTTTTGGATTTTTAAGTTCACAAATGGCCATGTTTCATTCAAAATCCATGCCATAGACACTGACTTCAAATGATAATCCAACAGACATATATAAGGTTTAAAGTGAATTCTTTCAGTAGACTAGTTTTGAAGATTGTTGTTACATGTAAAACTGTAACCAAGAATCTTTGGTATTTGGACAAATGTTACAATTCAAACTGTTTTTTATGACACATGCTTAACAGATTTTTTTCTTTGTTTACAATCTAATATCTTATATTATGTTTGATCAAGTTCTATAAAACAATAAAATCTTAATAGTCAATAAATGTCACAATTTATGCTTTCAGACACCAGATTAGTACATTGCGTATATCTACATGTACTAATAACTTATGGTGCAAAGAGGAGGGTAATGACCTCATACATATCAAAGCCCTTAATATTTCACAAAAGAGAAAGAATGTGCAAGAATTTATCAACTTTTCTAAATATTTTCAGTTATACAGAAACATAATTAAAGCAGCTAAATTGCAGACTTCAGTAGAATTTACTGCCAGCTACTTTTGCAAAACCACTATAAATATGAAAATGCTCTTAAATCACTTGGGCCACACCACTTACATAGTTACCAGAGTACTGATACAGATACAGTGTCAAAGTATCATCCTGAAACAGCTCATATGTTGCCAATTTTTGCTAACATATGATGATCATGGACATGATATTTCACTCAGTCAAATACTGAAACATAGCCCATGATACCAGTGACAATCCAGGCAGCCTCTTGTACCATTTATAAACTTGTCATTATGGGTTTGACATTGACCTCCAACAGAAGAGAAAGGCAGATGCTCTAAGCACTGTAATAAAGATATGGTTGGTCTTTAAAGGAGCTCAACTGAGATCAAAAATCCTAAAAACATAAAATATTAAAATAGGGAAGCACTTAAGATGGAAAATACTACAAAAATTAATGCAAATAAGAAATAAGGAAATATGCTCAGAAGTAAATTGAAAATTGTTTTTTTTTGCGGCTTCTTTGCCCAATTACAGTAAAAAGCTTTTCAACTATTTTTATTTTCAGGTCAATCTGCTCAATAAAATGACGATCTGGAAAAACAAGGTGAAGGAATGATCTGAATATCTGCAGTCCGACCCTTCATCAAATGGTTTTAAAATCTTAGGAAAATATTTCCAATCTGTAAGGTCAATAAACCTCAGTGGAGTCCCTTTAACAGATATGAATTCATTTGAGAGTTATAATGAAACTATAGATGAAACAAAATTCTTACACAATGAAAACATGATACTAGCAAGTTGAATTTCAAGTATGACGTCAAATACATTTACAGCTTTTGTCACAGTGTCATCATGTTACAAACGCAAATGATCAAATATCAAGGATATTGTACAGTGAAACATGATGTATTTTTCTTTGTCAACTACACTGATACTTTTGTCTAAGTGTGTAAAAGTAAATATCCTTATTTCCACTGATCAACAAGAAAGTCAGTCAACTTAACTAATAAGTTACCATATATTAAACAGCACAGCGATATAATTCTTTTTTCATTTTATAATCTTGTAATTGATTAATCATATAGTGAGACTAGCAACTACCTATATGCACTAGATAAGCTGGCATCCAGCTGACAGCAGATCAATCAGACGGACAGTTAGCCTTTAAATGCCTTTATCATTAACAAATTTTTGTAAGTTCATGTTAAAACAATTTTAACATGAAAAGACTGTTAAAATCTTATGCAAGTTGATTTTTTTCTCTCTCCCCCAAACTTTATGCAAAAAATACCATTTCACTGATCAACAATGCAAAATAGCATCCTATGTACCTGACTGGACAACAACTTTACAAGGAACTTATCTCCAGTTAAATTGTCCCATATTATGTCCCAATCTAAATGTAATGCACTTTATAAGCTAAAAACCTTTTCATGCTAACAGCAATAATGACTCTCCTATGCCTATATAAGTGAACATACTGTAGTTAGAGCCATGCCAGCCTGTATGTCCATGTCCCTGCGCAATTTAAGTTACTTCTTGATAATGAAATCCCATGTACAGCTAGTCCATTATCAAAATTGACTCCATCAAACAAAATGAGCTTCTTTTTAAACTTTTCTGGGTTTTTTTTAAAGCTGTAAACAGGACATAAACTTAAGAAAAAAATCAACAACAAAAATCTACAGGATTTCACCATTTATTTTACAACTTACAAGTTTAATAATATCTGAACCTGAAACTTCTTGGGAGTCAAGATCTTTTTAAATTGAGCTGCAATTGCTTTAAAAACCTTGTAAGTTTAAGTGAAAATAGTTTAAGTGAAAGCCATGTCATAACAATTTAAAAATTATGGTGTTGAGAAATAATACAATCCTCTAGATATTTCTTTTTCTTCCCATGGGTATGTGTCCCCACCAATAGCCAGGTAATCTCAACATGTTTAAATTTGAATATTTAAAGCCACCTTTAAACATTTCAGACAGACCTGAATGTAATTACCTTTTATCAATTAGATAAGATAAAGCCGCTCATAGGGAAGACTGGGCTTGCCTGTGTTGCTTCTTTAAATAAAGTCTATATTATTATTATAATACCACTTAAATACGTCAATGAAACTAAGTCCTTTTTATTCTCAGAAACTTATAGAAATTTAAGTATTGAAGTACCAAAGTTTATGGTCAATACTCAGTAGGACAGCATGCTAATCTATGCTCAGTGTGAACAAGAGCCTGAAAAATGTACAATTTTCTAAGTTCAAAAAGGGCCATAATTCTGTCAAAATCCATGTTTATCATGCTCTCAAATGAGTATGTGAAGTTTTAACCCATTACCTTCAGTAGAGTTGGGGATACCAACTTACACGCAAAAACTCAAGGATGGCACCACCTGTGTGAGCACAACAGCTCTCCCTATTCTTTGAATAGCTGAGCTTATAAAAAAAAGGCAAAAAAAATACCATTTTATAGCTGATTCATATAACCTCAACATGAAAATAGGGTAATCACAATGAAAAAATAAGTCCATCTCCATATCACATGAATGTCAAATTTGGTCTGTAACTATATCATCAAATGTGACATTTTAAAAGTATAAACACTTTTATATTTCAATAAATATTCCTTTTTTTGACATTTATACAATCCAAATAAAATATATCAATGTCAAAAACACCCCCACATCTTCTAATAAACCAGTCATTAGAGCATAATTAATTGATCAGCACACACTAACAAGCAATCCTGACATTTAATGAAAAATCTGTATCTTTATTTTAAAGCAATATAATCTCTTTATATTTGAAGGCAACTTGCAGTTTCCTACTTGACAAAGATGATATTTGACAGTCTTTTATTACAGAGCATAATGTCACATGCAAATTGACAAATAAACAAACTAAAAATGTCATTGTAATAGTGTTTTGGGATATTTCATCTGTCTGAACAATTTAATTTTTCATTTATAGTTACTCCTGTCAGGGATTTTATTTTGGCTTCTTCGACATTATGGTGCTTAAATGTTTGAAGATGCCATCCTAGACAGTCAGTGATTCTTTGCATTCATTTAACCTCTGCAAAATATAAGTCATGCATTTTTTCCAAATTTTCAACCAAACATCGCTGAAATTCCCAATTACATTGGTATGGGTCATGTTCCCAAAATCCTAGGAAAAAAACATGCCAGTAGATCAGGGAATATCCTGATTTGCCCAGCTTCCAGATTTGGAACTGTCCTTTATCAATTTTAGGGATATCAAGATGAGTGAGTTGGTCAGCCAACAGTATAGAGTCTGGTCAGACTGCATGTATGTTCATCATGCTAGTGCAATGTCATATGACAGTTACGCCTTAAAATGAAACTACCGGAACAATGCTGAAAACAATTTTTACACGGCACCTTGGGTCACTCAAAAATGAATCATGCAACAACAGTGCAATAATTTTTTGCTACCAAGTAAAAAATTAATGTCTATAAAACATTTAAAACATTCATGCATAAATTATAAGCACTGACCCTTTCATTGATAACTTAACCTTCTCAATTTTGTTTCATTTTCTGGTCATGTCTTAAGTACCCTCTTAGGACAAAAGTAGACCAGGTTAATGATAGTTCAGTTAGTCATTTATCGGTATTTTAGTAAAATTGCTAATTTAATTATTTTGTTGAATTTTAAAGGTCATTAGTCATTATGGCATTTTTATTTTGATGGGTTCTATGACTCACCGAGATCATATAGCAAATTTACAGCTTTAACTGGTGAAGACCTCAGTGCTCCTCCATGCATTATTTCAGGCATGAGCAGGCAACTAAGTAGAACCATCAATATTCCAATAGCTAGCTCTAAAGCGTCCTCAAATGAAAGAATCCAAGTCCCTGGTGGGATTCAAACCTACATTATTGAGGGGCAAGTGGCCAATTAAATCAGAACTGATTGAGTCTCAGTTTTTATGTTTCTGATTTTCAAAAGTACATGATGTAAAAGTACATGTATATAGATTACTCCCCTTGAATACAGAAACTAAATATATTTGTACGAAACAAAAAATGTCCCAGAAGACAACAAAACTACCGATTAAGAGCATTTGAGCCATAAAGTCTAAAAAAGAGGAAATTATAGGTATGATAAGTGATGAACTTGATGTCATTAATGGCAGTTTTTGTCAGCAATAGATCAAGGTCAAGCTGCGTAGGAGGGACATACCGTTGTCTGCCATAACAGATAACAAATATGAATTATCTTCCTAACCTATCACTTCAAATATTTACATCTCATGACTTATTGCAAGGAAACATTTTCACTTACTTATACAGTCTCAACTGATCAACAATTTGAAATAAGTTTATTTTCATATTTCAGTAATTTGCAGAAAAAATACTGATACTTTATTTTTTAACAGAGAAACTACATGACTTTTATATTTCCTTTTATTGATGCCTAAGTGAAATTAATTTAGGAAAAAGGTTGTTTAGATCAACTTAAAAGTTTCCAAGAACTACTATAACTGTCTCTTATTTAAAACTTCATTAATTTCATGTTGTTTTGTGTGTGTTCTTTTCTTGTTGTTTTTTATGCTTCTTTAAAACTAATATGGACCTTCAAAAAAAAAAATATAGCAATCAAGGGAGACAATACTGTTTAATCCTTCAGATTTAGAAACCCAATTACATCCCCTTATATAAAATTCATGTCCTATCCAAATTTACAAAAAGTTGAAAAATTCTGTCAAGCCTAAAAGATTGCCTACAAAAAAGCAAAAATTACACCCTTGAACAAATTATTCATTAAACATTGAATGCGTTTTTTATCAGTGAATGTGACAACATTCCATTCATACAACGTTAATTTTTGCCTGTAACAGGATTTAATTTTGTAAAATCTAAATATTTTTTGCATTTTTCTACAAAAAATAATGAAACACTGAAATGCATCTCTATCAAATGCCTCTTTTTACCGCTGAAACTTGCTGTGAATGTAACTAAAGAGAAGTTCACAATCGTCAACATATCCTTGTTGCATAAACAGTTAACACTGCAGTAAGGGCGAAAAATTCAAAATTTAACACACTTTGCTGTACAGCATTTTATTAAAATAATCATATTGTTTCACACACATTTAGATCAATCTTAACAAGAAAAACCTTGATTTACATTATCAAAGAGCTTAAAATCATTTTTTCTTCTATCTTACCTGTTTTATATTCCCATTAAATGTTATCTAACCAAATCCAAACTTAAAAACGATCTCTTTATCTTAATATGTATTTCAGAAACACAAACTAGCGCTTAGATACATACCTTAATTTTGTACATTATGTTGTTTTAAAAAAACACACAAAAAAACTTAAATATTGACATAAAGCACAACTTTTCACAAATTTAGTATAACACGCGTCGCAAACACTTAGCTTAAATGGTAATCACAGGCATCAAACCTTTCCTTAATGATAATAACTTCCTGCCGTGTCTAATCCGTTACAGGAAGACATGTTTGTTTAAGAGATGAGTAGCCTCCTGTAACACATCGCTGTTTGTTTCTATTTTAAAACATAACATTAACTTAAATACAAGAGCACCGCATGCAGTACCAACGCTCGTCTGAAAATTGAAAAGGGGACATAATCCAAAAATATTGCTTTCAGGATAGCATCCCTCGTTACCTACAACTAAGCTTTAATATGTCACTTGTCTTGTTGATACCTTTTAAAGTGTTTGATTGAAGCTTTTTCAGGGCTAAAACATCAACAACAACCAAGTAATTGCAATAATTCAACTTTACCACTGAAAAAAGAAAATTTTACACTGCATGCATGGTTGTTTAATTAAACACAATTGTGTTAGATCCAGAAATAGGACAGCATCCTGTTGATTTATTTCAATTTTATTTTAAATCACAGAGGCAAGTTTGTATTACATACTCCTATATTTGGTAAACAAATGTGTTTCTTTGATTACATATGGATACCTGAATTAGAATTGCAAATTTGTCTGATGTTACACTAACCTATTTAAAGGATAAAGAGATCACCTTTTTCCTATGTGAGTCAATTTAACCAAATTATTCATGGCTGCAAATTGGAAATGAAAAAACACAAACAAATCCTATAAAGATTGAACTTTAATTAACATATATTATAATATATATATATATATATATATACATAATATATATTATTTTAAATATTAAACAGAAAAGAAAGTTCTTAGAATCCTGTAAACTGCTAAAGATACAGATATGATTTAATATAGTGGAATCATTATCAATCAATCGATCCACATTGTATACTTATTACAGTACAATTCTGTGACTTTTTTTTGGATACATGTCCTTAACCTATTTAATTGCAAAAATAAATTTACCTTTTTGTAATTTCCATAGCTTAAACGATTAAGATATGCCAAAGTAGGTAACAGCACTACACTAAAATATTACGTTTTAAATACTTAATTAACTAAAAGCTGACTATTTTAAGATCCACAAGGCTAATGTTACATCCTCGTATAATTTTACCGTACTAGTACAATACAAGTAAATCTATGTACATCAGTTTTCACAACACTTGTATATATCATAAATAAATCACACAACAGTGTTAAGTTCCACTTAAACTTCTATATATGGAAAAACCTTTTAACATTATAACCAGTATAACATGCCACACTTGCATTATTAAAAAGCCCTACATGTATGTTTAGTTTAAACATATTTATTTAAGCTTGATTGCGAAACAAGTTCTTGCGACTTATATTTATCATATTTTCGAGTCAGCTCCCAGGAACCAACCAGTACTGGTGTCATATAAAGAAAGATGGTTGTGACCAGATTAGAAGCTCGAACACATGATGAAAAATTTAGCTACTATAATTGCTGCGGCATTGTTTTCGTCGTCGCTGTTGTCCTCGTTGTTTGTTGTTGTTTATCATTGAAAGATGTTAAATGGTATGAACATGAACCTTCGAATATTTGATTGTTTTTACAAGACAATACAGATTCTAAAAGCTATATTTTGGAATTATGCCCCTTTTTAACAAAGAATCTTTGCAAAGTTGCCTTTGAAGTAGAATCATTTTAAAACTATGAAAGCTATGAAACTTGGAATACTTGTTCATGACAATCTACAGTTGTTAGACAAGTGGCATAAATCTGAAAGCTAAATTTTTGGAGTTTAAGTCCTTCTTTAACTTAAGATTTCTTTGTCCAAGTTGCTTATTATGTAGAAAAATTCTAAAACTAGTGAAAGGTACATGCATTTATAAAAAAAAACTTAGAAAACTTATTTATCATGACAAGGCACAGAAAACTGTTCTAAGGAAATTATTCTGAAAGCAACATTTTAGGAATTATGTCCCTTTTAAATTAAATTGTTTATTGATAGACATTGTTCTTAATAGATGAGCATTTACACCACATACTGTGCTCTTGTTTAAAGCTTTAACGTTGTCTTTATCTGGGACTTTACGTAATCAAATACATGCAGTTTTTCATGATAAAGTTTTATAGTCTTAATCCAATCCGATATTGATTTCAACACATTTATCAGTTTCTGCACAACACAGAAATGATAATTTTTTTAAACAATTTTGATGAAAAATATCTCTTTTTACCCATTTGTTGCAAAGTTGAAAATAGTATCAAGGGCCAAAGGTATTAAAACTTCTTTCAAAATCAGGCAAACTCATATACCTTTAAATTCTACAAAATATTTGAAGCTTCAAATTCATAAAACTACACCACATTATCGGGTTGCTATGTAGAGGGGACAAGACTAGTCAGAATAAAGGGTAAAAACATCACATCAAATACATTATATAAATATGAATAACTTTATCACATTATTCAACGTAGTATTATTGCATTCTTGGTCCAAGGTTATAAGAAACTTTATTATATAAGTTTTTATTGATCAGAAAGCAGCTCAGAATGTACACTGACCAATGAAAAGTCTAAGATTAGAGACTGTGTTTTTACAATATTGAGACCAGAGCTGTTAAAACAAGAGGCCTTTCTTAACTAAAATAAGAAAAATAATTATCAATATATTGATATATGATCCGATGTTTTTAATTTTAATATAAAAAATTTAAAAGATTTCCACTGAGATATAAAAGGTTAAAGAACACAAAATTTAAAAATCTTCTTTAAAAGATCGATTGGGGAATGGAAAAATATATAAAAGATAATAAAGAAATATATTGAAAATCAATATCCAATGCGAGTGTTAGCCTGATACAAAAACACCGTCCAATTTTTACAACAGATAACTAAAATCTTTTTTTTAAGTACTCGGTGACTTTCAAGATGGCTGCTGACGTCGAATAAACTGTAGTCACTTGCACATTAAATTCTAAGTTCGGATGGCATTATCAATTGCAATCAACAAAGCTTACATTGAAGATTTATACACTCAAGGAAAATACAATATCTCTACCCAAGAAAAAACATGACCCTTATGATTTCAGAAAAAAAAATGTGGAGCATTTAGAGCTAGACATCAGAAACCGTTTTTGAAAGTACAAAAGTTCATAAAAAACTGACACTAAACATTATTCTAACAAAAACATAAAGAGTATTTTATTGATATAAACAACAATAAAACAACATTTTCTCATATTTCAAGTGTTGTTGTCATGTTTTGTAAGTTTATCAGAGGGTTAAACTGTATGACAGATATTTGTTTACATTGACAACTGTCCGTTTCTAAGAAAGGGTGACAAAATAAGGGTGACAAAATAAGCGGTGATGTCTAAACACTGTATTTCGGGCATAGGTATTAAAATTGTTAATACGCCCTCAGGCCATTATGCACATCTTCGGGCCATTATCGCATAATGGCGAGCAGCAACAAAATATTAACCTCTAAATAATTACAGAAAAAAACTGCATTAATTGACACAGCTCAAATGCTTTATACTTTTAAAAAAACCTTCATATAATGCATTATATAATTATGATAATTACATAAAATGTTTCATATCCTACATGTATAAAGAATTGAGGCCAGGAATTTATTGGGGAATTCTTGCCATGCAGGAAATTTAATGCGTTTTACATTATGTTATCCCTTTCATGTGAGGCTGTTTAAGGGAATTGAAAATAAAAAATCCTCCAAGGTTGCAGGGCCGGAGTGCTGAGTTGAAACTGACTTGTGACAAAGATCCATTCTAGTACCTATACTTTTATATGTTTAAATTTTATATTAAACAGAATAAAATTATTCACCACTGGCATGGCATGCAAAGAGTTCCTGTACAAATTCCTGTAGCATGGGACTCTATATTACTGACATATTTAACATTTTCTATATGTCTGCATAGCCATTGAATTTCATTTATGATTTTAATAATAAATATTTTATGCGAAGCAGGTCAAATTCAACTTAATATTAAATTTTTTATTGAATGAGATCAAAAATTTTTAACTTCATTGCAGGGCTCTAGCTAGACCAAAATTTTAGGGAAAAGTGACTTCTCCCTCAGCTGCTATCAGGGAGAAGTTTGACGACATAAGGAGAAGTGAAAAAGGGCTTAGCAGATTGATTTGATCTATAACAAGAGCTGTCCGTAAGACAGCGCGCTCGACTTTTTTATTGCTTGCCAATAAAAAAAGTTTTTGCAGTAAAAGGCAATACAAGAATCTCTGTATTTTTAAAGTGAACAATGGCCATGAGCATTAAGATATTTAGTGAAGAATTATTTTACTGAATTGTGTGATACCCTTGAACACTGCAGCAAAGTTTGAAATGTTTAAGTCAAAAGAGTTAAGGGCCATAATTCAAATAAAATCTTTGACAGAATTACCTTCTCCTGGACATGTTTGGGAATCATGATTGTAAACAAGTATTCCAACTTTCAAATTAATATCTCAAACAGTTCAGTCAAAAAGTGGACTGGTACTAAAAACTTAACCAAGATTCTAAGTCGATAAAAGGCCTTAATTTTTAAAACAAATCCTTGACAGAGTTACCTTCTCTTGCGTACAGATGGGGGTAATGATGTGAAATAGCATTAAAAGTTTCAAAGCAATATCTCAAAGGGTTAAGGCAATAAGTGGATTTTACCCATATTCAATGTATTTTCTAAGTCAAAAAGGGGCATAATTCTGTCAAAAACCTTGACAGAGTTATGTCCTCTTGTCTGTTGATGAAGGTCGTGATGGTAAACAAGTATGGTCAGTTTCAAAGCAATACCTCCAATGGTTTTGAAATAAAGTGAGGTGGTACAAAAAACTTAACCAAGCTCAATACACTTTCTAAGTCAAAAAAGGGCCATAATTCTGTCAAAAACCTTGACAGAGTTATGTACTCTAGTCTGTAGATGGAGGTTATGATGGTGAACAAGTATGGTAAGTTTCAAAGCCATACTTGTAATACTTCTGAAATAAAGTGGGGTGGTACGAAAAACTTAACCAAGGTGTGACGCCGACGCCGGGGCGAGTAGGATAGCTCCCCTTTTCATAGAAAAGTCGAGCTAAAAAGGAGTTTTACATATTTATTGATAATGATATTTGAAGTATAAATTCTAAAACCCTCTATCATCAGACCATTATAATGTTTTCTTCCTGATTAACTCCCTCCCTTAAGAAAATTTTCATTGTACAACACATACTGTCAAAATTCTCAATCAAAATTAATGTAAATTATACCTTAAGGAATTTTCATTAATAAACTACATTTTAAGTGCTATTGGACACATTTTAACAAAACAAATTTTCCTTTTGGTAACTTTATTTTTTCATTGTAAAAATCAGCATCGCGAAAATATGTGACAAATGAAAATTTGTCTTTTTCCTGCAGAAACACTTATAATTCTAGTTGTTGTCGATTTTGATTATATTAAATTAAATATTCAATGATCATTTTTAGATTGTTATTCATCCGCTATTGCAACAGGCATTGTAAAACAAAATTTGTAGTTTACCGCATAATTTACCGACGTTTATGTAACTTTTTGAAGACAAAGTTTACTGCTGTTTTCGACTTCTCCAAAATTGGTCTAATGTGGGTCAATAAGTTCTTTAACAAATTTCATTTTTACATCAAACCATTTACTTGTGCTTCTGTGTGTATTAATCTATATGCAAGTAAATTTACACGGTCTGTGTGAGGTTGCGTGTATTTACTGTCAAATATGGTAAGAGCAATTCCGGGTGTAATCTTTTTACACTCGCTGATAAAATAGTGACAGGTGTTAAAAAATGTGATGTTTACATCGGCGAATTAAATGGCAATAATGTCTGATGCATCTGCATATCATGTCACTTAAATGTGTTAATTGATGTCAATTATCGGCAGTAACTGTGCGTCGTCACCAATTCAGTTTGATTTATGCCTGGAGGCGAGGATTAACTTAATTTACATGCGCTGTATGATAGCTATATGTACATGTGGTCAGTAAAACAGCGGCGAAATCATTTTCGCTTTGATGTTCAAACTCGGCGAAGTTTTGAAACTTTAGGCGACTAAGTCGCCCAAATCGCCCAGTTGCTAGAGCCCTGCATTGTATGCATGCCCGCACATGACGAAATATTTAGAGTATGTCGGTAATAGAGTTGTGTCGGTACAGATTTGGGGTATAGTTGATTCACAGAATCATGTAGTCCAATATATCAGACGTTACCGCCTTGTTATAGTTTATGTTCCTTTGCCCAGAAGCTAAAATATCTCAAAGCAACATCATATTTAAAGGACTATGTATCGTAGTTGTTTTTCCTATTTGATTCTTTTTTTACAAAATTTCAATAATTTAAGTTTACCATATAAACAAATGCAGTCATGGCAAATAATGTCAAATATTTCGATCATACAGGATTCCATGCTAAACATAGATCTAAACAATAAGATGATGCTTCAACCAATTGATAGCCAAGATAAAATCAATGCAAAAATATTGGGAAAAATATTAAAAGGCTAAATTTGTCAGGATAACAGGACCTCTAGTAGATCACAGGCGCTAGTCACAATAAAGTATTTTATATAATCAGCCTATATATGTATATTAAAATATAAGGCCCCCAACGGAACAGTTTATTTTGTTGGAATCAACCAGAAAATTTGTTTGTATACATGAATAGAATGGACGTCGAAAATAACATGGATTGAAAATATTGGCATTTTGTGAAAATTTTACTCATTTCTTTGCTATTTGGGGGATTATAATGACATAAAAAGCGGTTGGTGTATGGATTGATCCTTTCAAAAGTCGTCAAAAATAGATAACCGTGTTCTGGTCGTTTCTTGCAGCAAATTATGTTCTTGTTTGTTCAGCAATATGATAATGTTTTGTTGGAGACCGTATATCTTATTATACGTATATAGCCCATATAGAACATAAAAAAAAGTTTGTTTTAAGCACCTGTGCTCTAGATCTAGTTATAATTTCATGAGTTGTCTGTAAATGTCTACGACAGATAACTAAAATCTTTTTTTAAACTTTTAGTTTTAAAGGAACTTTTACAATCCACTTTACTGCAGGTTTTTGTAAATATGGGACCAATATAATAAAAGTCTATTTATAAACCTAATTCTGGAAATGTCACTCATAAGATCAGGCATAAAATAAGTAGGAGTGTTTTACAAGACTGATAGAAACACAGAAATTATGTGATATTTACCGATGCAAAATCTTCCAACTCTGACAAAAAATCCACTTCCTGTTAACGGTGGTTGGTCTAAATGCCGTTATTTGACCGTTTGCTCTACAATTTCCCGTTCAAACGTACTAGATCTTACGGAAGCCCTGGAGGGACATTTATTATTTAAAATTTAGTACTTAAAATTTATTACTTATTACCTATTATCTATAACTTATAACTTATTATTTAAAGATTATGACTTATTATTTACATATTATCTGAACCGCGCTATATTTGGCGGGAGAAACAAGATGTTTTAATTGAGGCGATGACCGAAAAGGATGAAGTTGAGGATCAGTTACAGATGGTATGTATGATACATTAATAAGTCAATAATTAAATGTAACTGCACGCTGTTTAGAATAATTTCTACTTTATTGAAACCTTTTTGTGGACGTTAAGTAGGAAACAATTTTTCTTGTTCTCAATTTTGTTGAAAAAAGAAATGTCCCGATTACAGCAGTAGGTACAGGGCCATTTTAGATCTAGTATTCTGACTATCTGCGGCAATTAAACAGCGACCTTTATTTCATATATTATTTGATCTAGGTTCCTGATTATAATTAAAGCATCCCATTCTGTTAAGTAAAGCCTTGAGAAAGTTTTTAAGTGTATTGGATTTGACCTTTTCGAAAACCTAGCTAAATACCGTTTTCCGGTACGTTATGGATTTAGCTGTGTACCAAATGAAGTACATAACACACTTACATATTATTTCTATTTTTCTTCATTATTTTACCATTTCAGATCAAAAATATCAGGTGCATATTTTCAAAAAAAATGTTTATAATGAAAATCAATTAAATTAAAACAGTCATTGTGACATCTTCCATAATAAATAGAGATATTTTCTGCGTAAATGTGTGTATTTACTTTACTTTTTGTATGGAATTATTCATACAGTACAATGTTATTTAATTATATAATCTTACAAAGAAATAACTTTTTTATTTCACTTTAATTCAAGAAAGGCCAAAACCATAAAAGTTCATTATTACACTCCCCAGAGCTATGTACGGAAAGTACCGGAAAACGGCGTTTAGGTAGGCTTTCGAATTCGTGAAATTCATTAGTTAATTCCCTTTATTTCAAAGATGCCATTTGTAAAATAAAACTTGATAAAATATCTCAACAACTCATTTTATCATCTTGCCAGTTTTATTGTAAGTATTCTTTTAAGTTTGTTGACATATACATGCGGTTGTGAGCTTGCAAGTCGTTTGCTTGTGTATTTTCAGACTTCTCAGATTAATTTTCCCAGTTCTTCGCCTTCGGTGCATGAACGTTTATATACACAGGTGCTCGTCCAGTCTTGTTGCCCATATAAAAAAAATGAAGTTTTTAAAAAAAAATTGAAAAAAAAAAACAAAAAAAAATTGAAAAAAAAAACCATCAAAATAACTATTTTGGGTTGAGTGTAAGAAAAAAAATTTGAATTTTTTTTTCCTATATACCATTACAGGGATGTTCCTTGTTTGAAGCCTTAACAAAGTTGTTCAAAGAATTCCATTCCATGCAGAACTCTGGTTGCCATGGCAACCAAAAGAAAAAACTTTAAATATCTTCTTCTAAAAACCCAAAGAGCTAGAGCTTAGATATTTGGCATGAAACATCTTCTAGTGGGTGTCTACCAATTTTGTTCAAATAAAAGCCCTTGGATCAAAATTCGCCCCGCCCGAGGGGGTCATTGATTTCCCCTATATGCATATATATAGTAAAAACTTAAAAAATCTTCTTTTAAAGAACCCAAAGAGCTAGAGCTAAGATATTTAGCATGAAAGAGCTTCTAATGGGTGTCTACCAAGTTTGTTCAAATAAAAGCCCTGGGGTCAAAATTGGCCCCGCCCCAGGGGGTCATTGATTTTCCCTATATGCATATAGTAAAAACTTTAAAAAAAATCTTTTAAAGAATGCAAAGAGCTAGAGCTAAGATATTTAGCATGAAACATGTTCTAATGGATGTCTACCAAGGTCGTTCAAATAAGAGCCCTGGGGTCAAAATTGGCCCGGCCCCGGGGGTCATTCATTTTCCTTATATGTTTATAACAAAAACTTAAAAGATCTTTTTTGAAAAAAAAAAAAAAAAAAAAATAGCTAGAGTTTAGTTACTAAGCATGAAACATCTTCTAGTGATTGTCTACCAAGTTTGTTGAAATAAAAGCCCTGGGGTCAAAATTGGCCCCGCCCCGGGGTCAACATTTTCCTTATATGTGTAAGACAAAAACTTACAAAATCTTCTTTGAAAAATCTCGAATAGCTAGAGTTTAGATATTAAGCAAGAAGCATTTTCTAGTGAGTGTCTACAAAGTTTGTCAAAATAAAAGCCCTGGGGTCAAAATTGGCCCCGTCCCAGGGGACATTGATTTTCCCTATATGTGTATAGCAAAAACTTAAAAATCTTCTTTGAAAAAACCTGAATAGCTAGAGTTCAGATGTTAAGCATGAAACATTTTCTAGTAAGTGTCTACAAAGATTGTTCAAATAAAAGCCCTGGGGTCAAAACTGGCCCTGCCCCAGGTGTGTTATTGTTTTTAACTATATGTGTAAAGAAAAAAACTTCTTTTAAAATACCCAACAAGCTAGACCTTAGATGTTTAGCATGAAACATTTTCTAATGCGTGTCTACCAAGTTTGTTCAAATAAAAGCCCTGGGGTTTAAACTGGCCCCGCTCCGGGGGCCTATATACAGGTGAGCGACTTTAGGACCATCATGGCCCTCTTGTTAACTAAGTGTTATGGGTAAGTTCTAATGGATATTTACAGAAATTTTGTTTGGATCTGTGTGTTATTTATTGTTTATGTGCACTTAATGTTTAAATTAAAAGGTATTATGGCAAAATGAAAACTTATTTTGATCTTTATCCGTTCACTCACTATATACTCTTGGATGGGCATAATGTCACTTTAAATATTTTAAAATATTTAAGATAATCCTTTAATATTCAAAAAGATCTTTATTGTAGCGACTTCTTTTTACCATTATCTTATTTACTTTAAAAGCATATTCCTCAGATATGAAAACAAATATTTGTTTCAAAAAAGTGCAAAATTTGTTTGGTAATGTAAGAATGGATTTAGTGCATGTTAGCAAATTACTTGGAAAGAGATAATTATGTGCTTGAAGTGTAATACATAATTTACCTTAGATATAGCAAAATGTAAACAAATTTACATTTTGACATCCACTCAAAATATTTGGTCACTTATAATACAAAGCTTTTTTGTCCTATCACCACTAGCCAGGATCAGGCCCAATTCCAAATCCAAAATATCCTCTTTGTTTCCCAATTAAAAAAAATCCCCAACATAGCAAAATAACACCAACAAACAAACTGTTCATCTACTTTTATTTATTAACAATTAAAGAATTAACCATTAGAAGAAAACTATCATAATGTGACTGTCATTATTATAGAACAACTGAGATAAGCTAAAACAGTACATAAGTTCCATTTTCTTCTATTATTATTTTTGTCTTTTGTGTACTTAAAAATCATTTTGCATACCGATATTTCCTCTCATTTTTATTTAAACTCATCCTCTTTTAGATTTTCATTAAATAAGATTGATTATCTGTTGTTGATATTTTCTTTCTAATGTGGCCTCCTGCAATAAATTCGGGCGTATATTGCAGAGCAGATGATAATATGTCTACACTTATTCTGAGTGATAGCTTAATAGAAAGTTTGAAGATTAAAAGTTGAAAAGACTGCATACATACAAAGAACACATTGAAATGATACTTGATGTTGGATGTATGAATAAGGAAAAGTACCATAAGTATTGTTTTTTGCAATAAATAGTGTGTATATATTCAGAATAAAATGTTAGATTGATAAATGATATGTCAACACAAAGATCACATTGTAAATCTTTACCAAGTTTGTTCTTTGAGCATTATAATGGACTTGGCATTAAAATGGGGCTAATTTTATAGCAGGGTGGCAGTGTATAAACCTTATTTAGTATCAGACAAGGTAAAGAATCACCTTTAAAGATAAGAAATAGTTAGTAAAGTATTTTTTATGCTTTGCAGGATCGTACAAAGCGGAAACAGAAGTTACAGCAGCTAGTACAAAGCATAAAGGCCACTAAAAAAACTGAAAGGCAATCTCTTTCAAAGGTATGATGGAAAGTAAAATTCTCAGAATTTGTTATTTATGTATTACGAGGGGTGTTCAAAAAGTTTTGAGACTGTAGCAATAAAATAAAACCAACGATATATATCAATTTTTTTTCTATTTTAATCCCTCAAAATAGTTTCCATGAACCCGAATACACTTCTGAAGTCGATCTATCCACCTCCGGAAAGCGTCAGAGTAGTTCCCCTTGGGGATACCCAAAAGGCACTGGTAGAGCGCACTTCCCAGCGCACTGCGTGATGCGTAACGCCGTCCAGAAAGCCGTTTCTTGACTTCGGGGAAGAGGAAAAAGTCGCACGGACTTAGATCGGGAGAATAAGGGGGATGCTTCACTTGTACAATTTTTTCTTCCTCGATGAACCTTTGTACTATATCACATTTATGAGATAAGGTGTTATCATGAATGAGGTACAAACCTCTTAAACCAGTTCTTGGGCGACGATTTTCATAAAACGCCTTGACACGTTTCAAAATCTTATCCCGGTAGAACTTTCCAGTGACAGTTTTCCCTCCTGGAACTGCAACTTGTACCACAGGGCCTTGCGAATTAAAGAAAACCGCATACACCACTTTTTTAGCGCTCTTAGTCCTTTTAGCAATGGTGGGTCTAGGTTGGTCCTTGCGGAGCCATTGCTTGTTGTTTATGCGTCTCTGGGGCTCAAAATAGCAGATCCATGTTTCGTCTCCCGTAATCAGTTCATTTATTTTCCTTGAATTGAGATTTTTGATTTTTTTCAATGTTTCTTTCGCAAGACGCACTCTTTCCTTTTTCTGGTCCTCGGTCAGGAGATGGGGTACCCATCTTGCACAAACTTTTCTTAGATTCAATTCCTTCGTCAGAATGCTCTGAATGGTACCCGTTGATATAAGTTCAGATAATAAGCTATCTCACGTACCGTGTACCGAGCATCATCTTCTATTAGATTTTTCACAGCAGCAATGTTTCTGGAAGTGATTGCTGCCTGAGGTCTGCCAGAACGGTTCCTGTCTTTGACATTATCCAATCCATTGGTGAATGCTTTGAACCACCTGTACACAGTGCTTTTCGAAACACTATTGATTCCAAAGTGACTATGCACTTCAATCAGAATCTTCTCAGCAGTAATTCCTAAACTACACCGCACTTTTATGTATCCTCGAATCTCTAATTTTTCACTAGGTTTCATATTTACATGTACAAATGACCAGTGTATACGAGTATATGATAAATAATACACAATAACTTTTAAACGCATGATTTGTTTTCAATGAAATTTTACTCAATTGTCATCGAAAGCCTAACAATAAGATCTCGTAAATTTCGTGCAAATTGAATGGTAATTTTCTACGGAAGCACATTAGTCTCAAAACTTTTTGAACACCCCTCGTATTTGCAAAAGTTAGTTCATTTGGGAAATGAATATGCTTTTTAAAGAGGTTTAGTGTCACCAATTATTTTAAAATTGTCAAAATTGGCCCCAGCCTGGATGGCCATAGGTTTCCAATATGGAAAACACTATAGAGACTACTGTTTCAGTCAAAATATCCTGGAAATTGGTGTGAAAGGTTGTGCTGATGATTTCTAGGGCAGTGTCAAATATGGTTACACTAGGTTACTAGAAAAACTAGGTTACACAGCCAATATGGATATACATTTATACACCTTTAATGATAGGTAATAAATCTTAAGTAATAAGTCTTAAGTAATAAATCTTAAGTAATAAATCTTAAGTAATAAGTCTTAAGTAATAGGTCTTAAGTAATAGGTCTTAAGTAATAAGTCTTAAGTAATAAATTTTAAGTAATAGGTCTTAAGTAATAGGTCTTAAGTAATAGGTCTTAATTAGTCCCCTACCGGTTTAACCGGAGGGGACTTAAGGTTTACCCTCCGTCCGTCTGTCTGTCTGTTAGTCCGTCCACAAAACTGGATCCCGCGACAACGCAAAAAATACTAAAAATATTTTTATGAAACTTAATATATAGATAGATGGCAGTATGGAAATTATGCACGTCTTTTCCTTTTGTTCCTATGTTGAAAATTCTGGTTGCTATGGCAACAAATAGCCTGAATTTCAAGATTTCTGATTTAGATTTTTCAGCTTTTTCACCATAAGTTCTTTATTTCTTAAGGTGTTTACTTCAAACTTTAAATATAAGTTTCTTGTCATCATCCACATCATATGCGACAAGGTTTACAACTCTAGCACAAAAATTATCAGTATTACCTCCCTTGAACTTAGAATTTTTATGAAAAATAATGTTGTCTTTTTTAAATAACTTCTTTATTTCCTAATGTATCTACTTCAAACTTCATATAATATTTTTATATGTGACTTATTATCACTCAACATTTTTGAGAAGGTTAAATACTCTAGCATGACTATTTTCAGAATTATGTCCCCCTTGAACTTAGATTTTTTTCGAGAAATTGGTATTTTTTACTCCAACTTCTTCATTCCTAATAGGATTTACTTTAAAATCCCACATCATAATAATATGACAAGGTTGTATAAATATAATTTACTTACTAAGGCAGGGAAACTTAACACATTACTGGGATATAGACAAACTTAGAACTCAAAAGATTTTAGTTCATTCACTGGTAAAATTGAATGGCCAATGGCCCATCAGAATGTTGCTGGGGTTCTAACCGGTAGGGGACTTATGGATTGCTTGCAATACTATGATAATTGCTTGTTTTGACTAGAATTATGCTCTTTTAAAACTTTAAGTAATAGAATTTATTACTTTACATATTCATTATTTGTTATTAATGATTGGATTGTCTTCTTACTTAAAACAATAACTCTTAGGAAAAGAGCTTCCAGTATCCCAAACTAAATTTGACATTGATTTATATTTTAGGTCCACTTGTGAAATATTGCCTGAATTTTGCATTTAATGGCAAAAATATTGTTATAACAATGCTCGATGCCATTATCATATTCCAACTGAACTTGACGTTTACAAGAAAACAGACTTGATGTAATTGATCACGAGATTGAATTTGCTAAAATTGACCAAAACATGTCTGTAAAGTGTTTGATATGTTCATGCTTAACACCCATTTAAAAAGTACCTATAGTTTGATCAATCTGAACTTGATCCTGACATTTATATGGCCTTCAACTTTAGAGGTTAATTCTTGAATTTTGCTAAATGTAATGCTGCATTGTTCTTATTTGAATTATTATTTATCATTCTGAGACTAAACAACACTGTTGACAAATTGCACATAATGAATGATTCATATAGGAATTTGGGCATCAAGGCCAATTCATTGAATTGCGCAAATTGTCAGAACTATGAAAATACTTGACAGATGCTAATCATAATTGAGTACCTTTGACAAACTGATATGTTAAGCAATTTGAGCAAGACCTTCACCTTCAGATAACATTTACCTTTAAGGTTATTTGTTCAAATCTGCAGGTCTTTGTAACATATTCAAATTTGAAAAAAGTCAGAAAAGGTTTATCACCCTCAGTTAATTTTGGTGATAATATTATAATTTCATGCATGATTTTCTTGTTGCATCATTACTTTTCTAAGACCTGGAAACTTGGAAAGAATATAGGTCAGGGTCACCACCCAGTTTTGTGACAGCAAATATTGAATTTATCTTGATTTCAACATAATCAATTTGATCAAGATTGGTATTTATGGTTGTCGTTTGCTATATGGACAAACATATATTTACTTTGGTCATGTGATGTATGCAGTCTATTAAGAACTTATATTAAATGATATTAATGAAGATGAAACAAGTAAGACCAAGTAATGATAGCTACAACTATATTATAGTTTTTTTATGAAGCAGTAATGAACAATTCAATTTAATATATACATACTGAAAACATGACTTAAAATAACATTTTTAGAATAATTTCTTTGTTCTCCTTTTTGCCATTGTTGCAATTAACCAAGTCTATAATAGATCTATAACTCCTTACAAATAACAATTTAGTAACAACAAATAAAAGTATAGAAATAAGTAATGATAAATTATATTTACATGGCTTCTTTAATTTATAAACTAAATATTATTCTGTTTTTAGCACACGAGTCCTTATACTAGAAGTGATCGTGGGCGTGGAAGGAGGTCAGAATACAAGGTGCCCATAGGTTGGCAACATTTTAGCAAAGGGAAATACAGAATTGTTATGCAAAGGAATGGAGGTGGTACACGATATATATACAAGAATTCTGATGAAGAAGTAACAGTAGATGAAATACTCGTAGAAGGGAAAGCATTTTACTTTAAGGATGGCAAAAGCAAGTTTGGTTTATTAGAGGAAATGGCTGTTACGCTTGTCACAGCTTCTGGACAAGAAATTTCAGGCTTCACAGACAGAAATGATCTGCCCTGTTGCTTCACAGAGTATGTTAAAGCTTATGGACTGTACCCATCTCAGTGTCATTTATACTTAAGAACGAAAATCAAATCAGAATCGGATACAGATAAATGTTTAAAAACAAAAGAAGAAAGTCCGTGTTTTCTTGTAAACAACATTAAAGCTGGGTTGCTGGAAATATCATATGAGAAAAAAACACAATCTGTATATGCTGATACAGGAAGTTCCATTTTCATTAAATCATACAGAACTGCTATGTCTTTGGCAAAAGATGATCTTGAAGAATACAATGTTTTCAATGATGGCTATTCAGTAATTAGTGTACAGAAAGACAATAAAGAATATTTGGTAGACAAGGAAAATGTTTACTATTTCCCACAAGTCAATTTTGATCCAAATCAAGTTGTTTGCTTCATTCATGGACCGAATATTATTCATGGGAGTGAAACTGACGACTTGAATCATCTTATTATAGGATGCCTGACAATATTTCATATTATTTTCAATATAACATGCTAAAGTCCTTTTAAATACAAAAAAAATCAATTTCAGTATATCAAAAAATCTCAGTTGAGTTCCTTTAAGAATTAGCTTTTGAGCTTACAGAAATTATTAATACACACTTATGTTTATATACTATACTCGTTTTGTTAAAAACCTTGTGTTAAATAAAGGTATTATAAATTTCTACAAATATTTATTGTCATTTCTTAAGAGAAATTGTAACTACATTTCATTAAAATATTTATTCCCATTATTGCACTAAATCATCCCTTACGAGTGAAATATAAGAAAAGCTGAAAGAACTTTCGCCATACTGAAGTCATTTTATGGTAGTGGGATCTCGACTTTTAATGTTTAATTGTTTTGAATAGATTGCAGATTATGTTTTGCTTGGTCGTGTGGGGTTGTGTTCATTGAACGCTGCCTTTCTTTTGTGTTCTTGTTTTCCGTATTAAAGTGAATTATATATTGTAGTTTTTATGTAGGAAAAGTTGTCGGTTACATTTCAAAAGCTTAATAAAATTTTTACTATCGATTTTTTGTGCTTTGTTACGAATGCGCTTTAGAGGCACTATCTAACGCTTAAGGTTATAAGTAAAAATTATGACAAAATTTAATAATTAAAATAAGTAAGTGAAAATTAGCGCAATATTTTTGTCTTATTTTGATATTTTAAAGTAATCCTTATCACATGTACAAGCCAAATCTCATTCTGGATTCGCCTGCATACTTATACCTAATCTACAAGTCCGGTTATCTCGCCGATTTCTTCAGCACGGATCTTGCAAGATGCCGTTGCCAGCACAGTGTAGACTGTAGACAGTGACTGTTATTAATTTATATCTTTAGGGGAGTAGAGACAGATACATTTTCTCTACTAACTGAATTGGGTCTTTTAATACAATATGAACAAAGGATATTGCCCTCTTACCATAACATTAGAAACGACCATTGCAAATGTTCTCTTGGAAAAGTTGGACTTTCCAAATATTCAACAGAGACAGTGTTTTAAGAATTTTTTTCAGAGCATCTTGTGACAAGCATCAATTAGGGATTTCATTTGTTGTATGCAATGAAAATATGAATTGAACGATGAGACATGTAAATGCACATATTTTTATACATTTTTATATCCACTAAACAAGTTTACAACTGGTAAATTTTATACTACAAAAATAGTAAGTAATAATTAAGATAGACAGAAAAGAATAAATAATTTTGTAAACATGAGTTACTTCCCCTTAAAATAGAGAAAACCTGAAACCCAAAAGAACACCCTAAAGAGCAAAATTATGAAATGTTGCAGGATCAGGTTTATTAAGCCATGCAAAGTAATGGTAAAGTATTCATAAAAAGTTAGATGGCCATGTGACAGCAGTAATTGCAGAAAATCGGATAGCTTTCAACATCCGGATACTGGTACACTTTGTAAAAACAATCATTCTGTGCAATAGATAAACGTAATATGGATAAAATCAATAGGATAATCGTTTACAACAGTTCCAATACCAATCTTAATACTCATTTTTACAGGTGAACGTTCTTCTTGTAGGAACATTTTGATTATATATAAATGAATGAAAAAGAATACAGCATCAATGTAGACCACAACGATATTCGAAATTCGGGTTTTAGTATTGCCAATAAAGCTAAGGGACAAGCTGCAATTTCGTGAAAATAATATCACAATGCACATGCTTTTTACATAATGTTATTAAATACAAATATAACAACATATTAGTTTACTTGATTTTTACGAATCAAAATAAAACTAATTAACACAACATGACATTAACTGCTAATGATAACAGCTCCTTCCATAGGCCAAAATAAAAAGCATTTCATAAGAGACGACGCCGCTCACCGGCGTCGCCAATACATCTGAGTCTTGTACAAATTGAAGCATTACTCGTTTATTAACAGACTAAAGACCCTGGTCCGAATCCTGGAAAATTAAAATTTATAATTCTTTATGCCACTGCGCATGCCATATTTTGCGATTCATGTTTGTGCGTACATATGTTATAGTGAACTTAAAAAATCCTTTTGTTAAAACCCACAAGTCCAATTTCAACGCAACTTGCCATGATTGTTCCTTGGGTGAAGGGTGTCTAAAATTTATCAAAGAATTTTATTCCTGATAAGTAACAGTAAAACATAATATTTTTTAGGAAAATGCTATGTTCAAGGGGAGATAATTCTGAAAATATTGCATTTAGAGTTATGAACCTTAACACATAAAATGTGGTTGATGATATGGAACGTATGTTTGAAGTTGATAACTCAAGAAAAAGTTATAGAAAAAAATATTTAACTGCACAAAATCTTTAATCTGAAATCTGGACGCGGACGCCTGGCTGAATTGGACAGCTGTCCATATACTTTGAATACACGAGCTAAAAATTTAATACTAATAAAAGATTGAAACTCGGTTAAATAATCTTGCTGAATCAAGACATGTATCAATGGTTTAGTTGTATATACGTACATGTAGAGGATATTGAATGAGTGTAAGTTCAATACTGAATTTAATGCACTCGTTGAATAAAATTATATTATGCGAGCCTCTGGCGAACATAATATTATTTTATTCAACGAGTGCAATAAATTCAGTAATGAACTTACACGAATTTAATATTCTATTTATCACACAATATAAATTCCGTTTTTAAAAATTGAAATAAGAGTAATTTTCCATTGACGCACCTATAGTATAACGCTAACATTTAGCGCGTCTTTACATTATATTTGTATAACGCTAATAACGTCACGTCAACAATATTTCCTTCTAATTAGCCTGTGGGCCTTTCTCAAGCGTACTCCTTCAGGATCTATTTCTCTCATTAACCGCATTACATCATGCCTCTTAACTTTTAATTTATAGTCGTACATTAAACGACGCCACATACTTCTATAGCCGATACAATTTCCACTGTACTGAAGTTCTTTCTCTATCAAATCTTTAATAACGTCATCTTTTGCGGTAAGAACATCTCCTCGGCGGCATAAATTATTCGCCTTCAATATTCGCTTCAAGTGCCGTATGCTGATTTTAATATTGTGTTGAGAAAATAAAAGAAGAACGATTTCAAAGTACTTAAAACCATCCCTGAAATATTCTTTCACCAAGTTTAGTCTAGACTGTTTATTTTGATTCACTGGTGGTGTTTTATGAGGTACAACAGCTCCTGCATGGCTTATCAGAATTGTTGAGAACAGTACAACCCTTGCACTCCAAAGCATTTCCATCTGACCTGCAATTTACAAAAAAAGATTGATAAACATAACTACATTAATTATGCTTTTTATTGATATTTTCCCTTTCCATTGTGTAACATGCATAAGTAGCACAAAGGGATCGATACTTGCGCCGAGTTTTGAGTTTTATTTTTACCTTTATTCAACTAATGTTATAAATTCATTATTTAGAACCAGCTGACGTTATTTCTGGCATGCATGAAGGCGCCAGAATGACATCATATAGAAGTTGTATGAGTTGGTGATAAAATTGGGATAAAATTGATTTATCTATCTCCGATGTAAAAAATACTTAAATAAGACAGAAACGTACGATACTTGAAATAAAAATGCATTCTTCATTATTTTTTGTTTGTTAATTACCATAGTGTCAGGAGGATGTTGAATAGAACAGCCAAATGTGAAAATTGGCAGCGGAAATAATATCCGCTTGAAAAAAAAGCCTCAATAATCTCCATTACTTTGCTCTTTGTGGTCATGTTAGAAACAAAATAACATCGATCTGAGCGGTCTTTATCGGCTATTAAACACCTATTTGTCGTTTTGATGCAAAATGTTACCACTCAGGAAAACGGCCTTCCTGGTTAATTTGGTGTTTAATAACCGATAAACACCGCTCAGACCGATGTTATTTCTCAAGTATATACAATGTAAGACCAAAAGTTCTATAGTACCAGCAGTGATCTTACTGCTCTATATATGGTAACATGTAACATTTAAGATACACCAGCACAAATAGGATTTGATTTTTAAAAAAAACAACATTACATACCCTCTGTTACTGGTTTTTGTCTTGTGCTGCGTAACAATGTAACTTTTCACAGAAGTGTACTTTTTGACATCTATTTTGCACCATGTGTTCATTATTTCCCGCCACTGGCAGATAATAAGTTATAGATAATAGGTAATAAGTAATAAGTAATAAATTATAAATAACGGGGTATATGTGCTAAATAATGATTATTGGTTTTAAGTAATAAGTAATAATTATTAAATAATAAATGTCCCTCCAGGGCTTCCGTAAGATCTATATTTCTTTTCAGATTAAAATTGACAATTTTTTTTATATACAATCCGCGTGTATGTGACAGTTTTTGAAACATTATAAACAAATTTGGTATCTCTACAGTATACCCTTTGTCATATGAAAAAATTATTTTGAATTGTTGGTTGAAGAACACACATTTATATCAAAGAGACCCAGCGCAGTGTTGTTAAAAAGTAATTATAGAAAAAAATATATACTATAGATATAATATATAGTCTATATATTATATATACAGTCACGGATTTATATTACATGTAATATAAATCCATGATACAGTATATATTTTTTTCTATAATTACTTTTTTACACTATCCCAACACTGTGCCTGGTCCCTGTGATGTATATTACTTACCCAAACACATAGTAAATAGCAGCATCCTGCTTTACTTATTTTATTGCCCTATAAATAACAGCCATCATCAACAGAATTGGCAGGAAAAGATATAAGTTGGCCACAAAACAAATTTAATATGTTAACAAATTGCTTAACTGCAGTGCTGTCACAGGAAAACAACAACAAAAATACATGGAATTGCCTACATAACTAAGAATTTCTAGGTTTTGAAAGGTTTAGCAGAAGGATCCTATGGTTTTTCTTTTTGGCAATCTTGTAAAAATATGTTTAAAGAGACAAGATTTAAGTATCAGAATGGAGAATGATCTTAATCTTTTATAATCATCTTTTTATGTATGAAAACAATTCTTGTTTGTTGATTGCATCTTTATATACTAGTATCTCCCAATAGTGTCCAACCCATCGTGGGGCATGTAGCTATGCAAATGTATATTATTGGGAATAAAATTATGTTTAAACTAACAAGCTTTCCTTAGATTTGACCACTAGTTTTTGACCAATCTGAATTTGCTTAGTATCTCACCAAAGCAAGACTAGTGGTTAAACAAAGTTTTGTCATAATATAACCAAGGAAGGCAATGTACAGTTCCAAAATGAAAGTTGGACAAGTCCATATAAAACATTCAGTAGGTTAAGAGTGAAGGAAATGTATTTAGAACATTTTCAGTTAGTTGGTGTATTGGCTCAGGTTTTGCTCTTAGATGATCTATCTTGAAATGTAAAATGCATTTATTTTCTATTGTTGACTTTCACACTATGTTTCATTTAGAATTTAACTCATGTTATCCCTCAAATTCTTTGGCTTTAATTAATTGAACTAGTTTTGTATACCTTTAGCATTATCAATCTTCAAACCTGTTTTTACTTCAAATATTGATGACAATATTGCAAGTGAAATACAAATGAATAAGGAAAACACGGTTCATCTTATGCTATGGTGCATACCCAAAGGGTTTTGAGATCAACCAAACATTTTGAAACCTGTAATAAAGACCTCATATAAAATACATTTACACTTACCCTACCCTTTCTGTAATTCTACTTTAAATATTTATCTAATATCTTCCATTGTCATCAGTCTTACAGGAATATTTACCATTTCTTTCTCCTTTTTTCTTGGATTCTCATTAAGTCAATAACAACTACAACCATGCATATATAAATATTTTTATTGTTTAAATACATGGAATAATAAGTACATAAGAAGGGCCTGTGAACGATATTCCAAAGATATTAGCATAACAGGCCAAAAACCAAATCTCTACAGCTTCAAATGAAATACATAAATATATTATAATTATTCAATTACAAAAGTTACAGCTACAATCACCTTTATACACTGATAATAATGAGATTTCTGATTTGCATATTTTTCTTTCATACTCCTTTAATTACACATGCATTTTTACAAAAACAGTATTGAATGGATATTTATTCGAAAACCTTTTTTTTATTTGGTTCCCATATCAATGAATATCATCCATTATGTAATCTTAAATTAATATGTGATCTGACAGTGTATGCTCATGGTGTTAATTAAATTTACAGCAAAGAACCAATAAGTTTGTGCTAAGATTTGTGCAATTAAACAAAATTTGTTACAATAATCTACATTAATTACTCCATATGTGTCTTTTTTTTTTATAAATGAATAGAACAAATCAAGTATCAAGTACCCATCAGTAATTTTATTACTTCAATAATTAATGAGAATTTTTTTTTTAAATAAAAGAGCAGTTATTTTGAACATCCCTTTGATCAAAATTAAAACCTAGCTCAAATTCAATGTATCACACAAACATTTATCACCACTCTAAAGTTTTTATCTCATATAAAACCAGGCAATCTATATTGTAAAACCTTACAGTTTTTAAAGTGAAACTACATAGTAGTACTGAAAGCAAATCTAGCCAGGCCTGCAAAAATATCTTAAAGAAGGAGCAATGAGAAAATGTTTTGTTTTACTTCAAAGAATGGTTACACAAGTAAAAAGAGTTGGTCAACATATGGTAAACTAAAGCAAAATTATGGTAATCTTCATTTAAATAATAGAAACAAAGTATGAAAATTTCTCATAAGTCTTTCTCTCACATTATCTCGTCTCTTCACTCTCACTTATATAACTCTTCTCTAATTTTCAATATTTCTCACTTATCTTGTTGACATCTCGTTTCTTCACTCTCACTAATATTGTTTTTCTCTCACTTTCAGTATTTCTCACTTATTTTGTTTTCACTCTCCATGTTTCTATCTTGCTGATGTTGTTCTCACTTATTTTTGTTACATTTTTGCTTTTCTTATTTCCCTTTAATATTTCTTGTTACTTCCTACTTTATCTTGCTTCCCTCTTCATGGCATTGTTCCTCTTTTACTTATCTTGCTCTTCATTCACATATATTGTTCCTCTTTAATTTAAAAATTTCCCCTCAATTATTCTCTCATTTGTTTTGTTTCTCTCTTGCTTACCTTATTCATATCTTACATAATTTGTCCCTAACTCACTGATCATATTTCTTCTATATAAACATACAGACAAATTTGTCATACAAGACGTCTAATTCTATGTACATGTACAAAATATATATGCTACTTTTGTTAAAATTTAGATCAAAATTCCTTAACAACATAATGAATATATGATTATATGATACAACAAAAAAGAAAAAAACATTAATCAGTGAACAATGTTTGACACATATGATATAAAATTATGGTTAACAAGAAGAGGGAAAAAACAACACGCTAATTAAGCGTCTTCTTTTAAAACAAACACAACAAAAACAAGACAAATGACTATCTACAGACACTGGGTTTTAATATACATGTACAAGCAATAAATGAACATCAAAGGTGATAAATAAACATAAATGTAACTAATTGTGTTAAGTTTTAAGATAAAATTATTTCTGTGTTTTTTTCAAAGCACATATGTACAACTATCTTCCAGGGAAGTTTCTAAGCAGGTTACAAATATCTATATGTTGTATCCATTTTTTTGTGTGTGTTTGGTTAGATTATAAGTTGTAACATTACATAATATAATGATAGGACTTGTAATCCAACCAAAAGAGGCATTACATTAAAGTCTTATGACAACTTTTGGGCTTTACTAATGGAGAAAGGCTCTGTGCATTATTTCAGGCATAAGCAAGCACTGGAGTAGAACCTTTGACCTTCCATAAGCTAGCTGGATAGCTTCCTCACATAAAAGAATACACAATCCTTGGCTCAAATAAAACCAGCAGCAGTGACAGGCAAGTGGTTTAAAGTCAGTGATCTTAATTAACCACTTGGCCCTCACCAAGACCCAAACATTTACTTTACTTCACTTATTCTATTATCTAAATAATTCATTAAACTTGGTCTTCACAGTATAAATATTTAGAACAATATAAGATAAAAATATCTTTGAACTGTTATTTAACATGATCATCCGTACAAACCATTCCCAGCTAAATTAAATTACACCTGTCAAAAACTATCTAAACACCCTGACACAAAATCCTTTCTCCAATATCTAAATGTCTTTTTCTTATTCAAAATAATACAAGAACATTCTTAAAATGTTTCCCAGAGGCTGATTGGTTATCTAAATGAATAAAATATGGAATCAGCCAAAAGCTAAACTCCTTTCTTAGACTGGTCTACAAACTGACCTGAAAGTCATCAATTTTGAATCATTTTCTATCTATGATCTGTGTATGTATGTATATAAGATATCTATAAGTAATAAAAGGTAATCAAAAATTATTTTAACAAAACCAAAGAAGCAAAATCATTACTCCCAATCCTAAATAAAAACATAGAAATATATTTTGCATAATTAATATCACAACAAAGTAAGCTAACAGGTTCTACTACATAAATAATCTTTATTAAGATATGATTCATATAATATACCTGTATAAATTTGTAGAAGTATCAATCTATTTACAACTTGCTCAGTATTTCTTTAAAATGAAGCTTACAATTTATTAAAAAATTAAAAAAAAAAAATGACAATATTTGAACATACATCACAATTAACCAAATATGATTAATTCTATCTAAAAATATCCCTTTTCTGACTTTACTATGTGCCTACAGAAAGTCAAAGAAATTAATGTATTAAAAAAAAATATTAAGGCCAAGATTTTTTTTACAAAAAAAAACTTTCATTTATAAATCCAAACTAATTCACATTTTGAGCAAATTCCTTATCGAACAATGCACATCACTTCCTATATTTAGATAAAAAACCAAACTGCACAAGAATTGTGACATTCTTGATTGTTTGCACAAACATACAATATATAGCTAAAAACTATAATAACAAATATTTCTTTCTATGCCGTAGTTATAAAATTGTTCAACCAATAACCAACAAATAAGCACTGCATCAGTATAGGAAGGTTTAAGCAAAGGAAAACAATTCTTACAAATCAAAATTTCTACCAAACAATGGTAGTATACCATTTATTATTCAACTGTAAAATAAGAGAACCATGCCACAGCACATAATTTCTGTATTCTGACCAAAAACTTAATTGTCAAAACCAAAATGTGTTGTTAAGTTTTGCAAAGTTTTCACCTTATTCATATTAATATTTTGTTAAAAATTGCTGTTTTTTCTTGTTTTTGTTCTTTTTAAACATTTTCTTTTTTAGGGAGATGCCACAATCTCAGTCTTATAAACTCATTCTCGTTAATCAATTTAAAATCCATAAAAAATGTGAACAATTCTCTATATATATTGATGTACCCTCGTGAGAATGTAAAAAGCACCAGTATTTGCTCTACCAAAAGCAAGACATCATCATAATAATGTCATGATATCATGGTTACAATCTGTGCATGCTTATTGCTACGGAAACAGTAAAACCATTTTAAAAGACAAAAATGTTTTACATACAAAACAGAAATTAGAAAAATAAACAGAACTTTAATTATGTAAGCACTTTTTAACATGTTCATGTCATGTATGAACAATATCTAACTCATGCCTATCAATATGAATTATTTTTCGTTTGTTTTTTTCCCCGTCTAAAAATAAAATTCAAAACGCAGAATTCAACCCAAAGTATCTATTCTAACAGTAACATGCCAAATCATTTTAAGCCAATGTCTGATGACGAATTCTTTTTTTCTCATTTTAGATTTATTCTGTCATTCCACTATACTTTAATAATTAAACTTTAAAACAGCTGATAAGCAAATTGCCATTTTGATAACTTGGGTGTTTATCTTTTTCTGATCTGCCATTTGACACAACCAGTGGATTTCAATAGCTATGGTATGGCAATACAATGATTTACCTTGTATAACAATCGTGCAATAATTGCTTAAGAAAGTTTTACTAATACTAGTAGTTTATATAACTAAAAGTGCAGCCTTTACCGTGCAGATTTATCTTAAAGCAAAAAGCTTTCGTATGGTCGAAAACATGCTAAAGTATCACCAGTATCGTGTGCTCATAACTTTTAAAGTCATAAATTTTCAGTACACGTAGGTAAAGTAAAATTGTAAAAACACAAGTGATAATATAAGAAGATTTCTACAGAAATGGTTTTTTCATGTATGCAAGCAAAATTTTCATCCTATCTGGCTATGTGTCAATATGATCACAAAAGTGTTCCTCATGATATAAACTAACACAGTATTTAGCTTCACACAACCGCATGCAAGAACCTGCATAAATATCACACATGTGGCACCATAGTTTAAAATGTTTATGTCTGTTAACAGTGCTGTCAACTGCACTGTCAGTTACATTACTTTTTCTTCTGTGGACCTCGTGGTGGCGTGATAGGTCGACCGGAGTTCATACCCCCATATTGGTACTTTGCCTTCTTTTCTGAAGGTTTCAGGATCTGTAAAAAAGTTGAGTTTAGTTAGGAAATTTTGAAATATAAAATATATCTATTAAAATAAATAAAATAACCTTTCAGTCCTGACCTGTAGCTATTTACTAGTATTCAGTAGCTATTTACTAGTATTCAAGCCTTTTGTTATTGCACTACTTTTACAACAATCCATGTTAAAGTAGAAATAGCGACTTGCAAGGGAAGCCACTGAACTATATAATTCACATATAATCACTACAGATTACACTAAGTTTCCATCCCATAATGACATCTCTAGATTTGAAAAATTTAGTACATTACAAAGAATCTGATATATATTGCAATAGAAATTTTGGTATTGCTTTACATGCTAAACATTTACCTTGACGCTAACCATTTACATTAATTAATGCTAAATGAAAAACAAATAAGACATTTAAATATATATTTTTGGCTAAATTTTTATGAATATTTCAAATATAAAATTGAATCTCCATCAAATTACCTGGAAAGAGCACATAAGAGTTTCATCTACAGACATCATACCACCAGCATTGTCAAATTCTCCGCAGTAATTTGGTGCAGAAAACAGCGTAACTAACTGTCTCTTGGCAAAGAATTCATAACCATCTTCTACAACCTGAATATAAAACTCAATGTATTATACAAAGTCTGAAATTGAAAACTTAAAACAGCTAAATCCTTTTTTCATTCTTAAACTAAAGTTAAAATATGCACACAATAATGTCAAGGTGTTTAACTCATTCGACCCGTATGCCGAGTATAGTCGTCGTCTTTATCTGTTATCGTGTACCGCGCGCCGAGTATAGTCGTCGTATAAAATTTATCGGCTATCCCGCATGACGAGAGTAGTCGTCGCGTATTGAACTACTACTGTATACCGCGTGACGAGTTATGTCGGCGCATTTCATTGGTTGTTTCGACGGGTTATATTTAGATTTGAGGTATTTTGACCAATCAGGAAACGCGTTATATGTATAGTATAAAGGTTTACCTATACGAAAGTGAAAATTTTATCGAAATATCTCTATCTGAAAAAAAGTTATATTGCGTTAAAAAAATGGAAAGTCGGAAGAATTTATTTGACATAATGTTTGATACGGACTCGGAAAATGGCGCAAATTCGGATTGTGACATTAGTCTCGATAGTGAAAGTGAGATAGAATCAATCGGATAGATCGAGTGACAGTCAAAGTGAAAATGAAAGTGCGGACGAAAATGTGGAATATTCTCAGTGGAAGACAAACGATCGGTCAGAATTCAATGCCTAAGAGACCGTTCACAGGCCCAAATCCAGATCTTGATTCGGACTCAAATGAATTTGATTTCTTTGAACTGTTCTTTTCTGTGTTTCTGATTGAGCTACTTTGTAGACAGTAATTTTGATATTGTTTACAAAAATATTTAGTTGATGACCTTTTTTTCATTCCTTTTTATCCAGAAAAGTAACATAATTGAAAGCTCTAGAAAATAATAGTAACTGTTCTAATGTAAGAAATACAAAAATGTAAATACCTAACTGGCTTACAGTTTTTGTATTTATTTTGTAATTATTTTATATTATTATGATTATTATATTATATAGATCTATAATTTTTATAATTATTATATATAATTTTGAAATTATCTAAAATTAATCCACACATATAACAATTTTCATTCATATTTCATATATCGATTATTTTTTCCGGCTAATATTTTCTTACTTTTAGACACAGTAGTAAAGATAAATTATTTATTGTTTCCTTTGAAATTTTCTTAAAAAAAAAATCAACAGGAAAATAAAAGTTTTTTTTAATGAATATGAATTTCTGACGTATATACACCTCTGCACCATAAATGTTACATTTCTTGTCTGTTTTATGAGCTCCATAACATAATACTTATATTTGCTCATCAGTCATTACTATACTTATTTATTTGCATAATGCTTCCAAAGTATTCATTTCTAATTTGTAAATTAGCAGTAAATTTCTCAATATATTTTTTAAATTATTATATAATAGAGAAGAATGTTTTAATAGAAATATATACAATAAATAAAGTTCTTTTATTACAAATAAACTGATTTTATGTTGAAAATCTTCTTTATTTTATTGATAATAAATCACTCCAACATGTTGCCATAGTGATGGAAGTTACACCACTGATTAGGTAATTTTATTGCCAACATTTATGTGTCATTTCAGCTTGATTGGATTAAAAATGAGATTGCCAGAGGCAAATTACATAATGCACCCCCTATTATTTATGACCTGTCAATAAAACAGTGCAATATCCCTCAGGGAGACAGTTTAGATAAAATCAATAAGGTACCTAGGAGTTGGCTTATCAGTTATCAGTAGGGTTTAAGTGGTAGACAGTGTACAGGGTTGAATGAGTTAACTTTTTGGTATAGATTAAATATATTAAAGCTTTTAGTGAAAAAATCTACAACCAAAACTTTATAAATTGGTATTTACTGATTTTCTCCTTTTTGAACTTTGCATGATCACTAATTGTAACAGTTTGTTTATTATACAACAAATTTTTGGTAATATCTCAGTGGTCCGTCAACCTAACAGGCTTTCCTGGATTAACTAACCAGTTTTTACCAAATTCTTTCAAATGACCAACTACCAAGCCCAACATGTTTTCTGAAACAGCTGTGAGAGACAAACAAACGACCATCAGACCAAATGTCAAGTAAAATCAAGTTTCAGAGAAATTTCAACTGACTCAGTGGATCAAACCAGCTTCCCCTTGATTAGTACCGATTACTTATCTCATGAATGCTCTCTCTCTAAGCATGCGGACAAATTGAAGGGTGTGAGAAGAAATTCATTATTTCTCATACCTGGTGAGCTCTACATATCAAGTCCAAATCATGTCTGTTCAGGAATTTACTGACAACATCACCACCAAATGTAAATGATACACCTCTGTCATTCTCTCCCCAACCTTGTACATCTTTGTCAGGATCTGACCATAGTAAATCACATAATAAACCTGAAAATAATGTAGTACATAATTTAAATATACATGTATCATACTTTTCTTGAAAGATGAAGGAAACATAACATATATATTTTTTTTATTTTAATAATTTTTGTCTGTTTTTTATTGTTCATTCTAGATTTGCAAATGTATTCTCAATTTTCTTGTAATTCATTGGTACCTCTTAATCTTGAAAATGCTGTAATAATTCATCACATGGGTTATACAATTTATCACATACCCATGTAACAAAAGCGACTCTGTGAAAACAATATTGCACAGCCATGCATATATTTTGATGTCACATGTGGCATCATTTGAGTTATAGTATAAAGACATGCTAAATGTTAGCATTACGGTAGAAGCACTTCAATGCACCCAGGGTTCAATTTACCAAAAAATTCTTTTATTGGACATGTGATAAACAGAATATAATATTTGTGAAGCTTCATTACTAAATATATTGAACATGTTGAGTAAAATAACATTATACTAGCCAGAGGCTCACATAATTTTTGTATTAAACCTACACTCAATTCAATATTCTCTGTTAAGGTAATCCATAATCAAGTAGAAAATACATGTGTGAGAGGTTCACTGCAAGGTATGCAATAATGGTTGTTCTTTACACTAGACCAATTTACAACACAAAATAAGTAACACTTTGTGTAGACAATACAGCATATTGGTATAATAATTGATACACAGTATATCCTTTGCAGAGCATCACCCTTAGGGTGGCAAAGATTCTGGTTGTTGCTGATGGATGTGTTCTAGATGTGGAGTTTAGAAAAAAATTATTTAAACTATTTTTTTTTTGTTTTTTTTTTGTAAAGAGGAAGTTGTTCTACAGAGTGTTGCTCTGCAGAGGTTACACTAATAATATCATTATGATATACTATAATACCTGTGTCAGGCACATCTGTTGGTCTCATAATTCTTCTTATTTGTTCCATTGATTGTAAATCTGGTGAAAGACCTGAAATCAAATATTTTGTTATTTCAATATAGATTAACTCAATACAGGATTGGAGCAGTACCCCTAGATGCTTGCAGAAATCATGATCACAAAATAGACAAATCTGGTTTTTTTCTGCCAATTCTTACATTATTCATTCATTATCATGCATAAATTGTTGTGAAAAGATAAATTAGACTTCTTAAGGTTTATTCCCTTGGGTGAAAAGGCAATCAATTTTCTAGCTCCATCCAAAGGTCAAGTGGTGACTTTCTAGAGTTATACATGTTTTCAGGACAAAAGTTGATTTCCTATTTTAGTAATCCAGACATATGAAGACACCTAGGTATTAGTACTATTACTACTAAACATATTCCTAACATGAGAGTCTCCGAATAGATTTAGAAAAACTCATGGGGATAACAATAGCTTCAAAGTTGATGCTTTCAATACGTAAGCTAACTACCTCTATTAAAATCTGTGGAAGCATTAAAGTCAATTTGTGAAAATGGTTAATCCATGCAAAAAAATGTTCACAAAATGGTTCAAATGAAATATCTACCTCCATGGCAACAGAAGATTTTCTCATCGATAATGGCTGCTATAGGTAAACAATTGAAACAATCTGTGAATGTCTTCCATAACTTTACATTGTATCTTCTTTTACCTGAAAGGTTGAATCAACAAATCAAAATAGTTTTGTAACTATAATTAGATAATTAAAGAACTGGGGGAACTGAATATGTTTAGGTATTCAAACTGTGCAATAGATGGAAATTACATACTGTATACTGTTTTTTTAGTTTGTTACATTTTTTTGATTATTGGTTTTATATAGTGGTCATGTGGTGAAAATAATTTCAACAATGTCGAGATAATTCAAAAATCAATATACATGAAAATATAACTAGAAATGTGTCATCATGCCATGGATGCCCCCGCATGCAGCCAAAATTTCAAATGTTATAATATTTAGTGCCAAATTTGTTTGCACAAATTATTTTTTTCATTTTAAGTTCAAAGCCCTTAAAACTTTTCAATGTTAACACAAACCATTTTCATACAATGTTCAAGGCACTGAAATTATTCAGTCTAAACCTTTTGAAAATAGCATATTTCATATTTGTAGCCAAAATAATGGCTACATACATTTCAGTGCTGAAACTGAAAGTTCAAACTTTTTCCAACATTCAAGAAAGACAAGTTTGTCCAATATCATTGAACCACGACCAAATTCAAACTTAAACTGCTTATTCCTAAGATGTATCTATATTTTTTTATAAGTGAAAGGGACATAACTCTGCCAAAAAATCATCGAACCATGACCAAATTCCAACTTGACCTGCCCATTCCTTTGACATATCCATATGTCAAATTTGAGTTGTTGGGTAGATAATGAACAGAAACTGTAAATTTCATATTATTTTCAAAGTGAAAGGGGCATTACTCTGCCAAAAATCATTGAACCATGACCAAATTCCAACTTGGCCTGGGCATTCCAAAAACATATCCATATGTCAAATTTGAGTTGAATGTGTTGTACCGTTGGGGAGATAATAAACAGAAACTGAAAATTTCATATTATTTTCAAAGTGAAAGTGGCATAACTCTGCCAAAAATCATTGAACCATGACCAAATTTGAACTTGACCTGCGCATTCCTTTGACATATCCATATGTCAAGTTTGAGTTGAATGTGTTGTACCGTTGGGGAGATAATGAACGGAAACTGAAAATTTCATATTATTTTCAAAGTGAAAGGGGCATAACTCTGCCAAAAATCATCGAACCATGACCAAATTCGAACTTGACCTGTATTTTATCATGACATATCCATATGTCAAATTTGAGTTGAATGTGTTGTACTGTTGGGGAGATAATGAACGGAAACTGAAAATTTCATATTATTTTCAAAGTAAAAGGGGCATAACTCTGCCAAAAATCATCGAACCATGACCAAATTCGAACTTGACCTGTATTTTCTCATGACGTATCCATATGTTAAATTTGAGTTGAATGTGTGCAACCGTTACTAAGATAATGAACGGAAACTGATGATGACGGAATGACGGAACAGGGTAACACTATATGCCCCGGCCATTACATGGCGGGGGCATAAAAATTCATGATCACTACACAAGCAAATTTTAACAGTGAATAAACTTCAAAGAATTAAGCACAATAATATCTTTTTTCCATGTTAATTGCAACTTACATTCATCATAAAATCCATAGATTCTGTTTATACTAGCACACTCATGGTTACCCCGCAGTAAAAAGAAGTTTTCTGGATATTTTATCTTGTAAGCCAACAGCAAACAAATTGTCTCCAAGGACTGTTTCCCTCTATCTACATAATCACCTAGGAATAAATAGTTGGCTTCTGGTGGAAATCCTCCATATTCAAACAGTCTCATTAAATCTGTGTACTGACCATGTATATCACCTAAAATACAAGCAATGTCATTAACTATTTATTACATACAAGTATATATTCTGCTTGGTACCTAGTTATATACATTGTATCTACTTTAATAACAAGGAAATTGGACAGATATACCCTGATATTAGTAAGAAAATTTATATTGCATACCAGTAATAGGAAATGCACTTTTAATGCAGCTACCCTAACTCTCTTATTCAAATTAGACAATGTCAGTGAAAATTTCCTAGATTTCAATAAATGTCATTGTCTGCAATGAAAGTTCTACCTAAAGATGAGCACAGAAAATCTTTAAATAAACAAAATTCACAGGCTTAAAAAGAAACTACTTAACATGTTACAAAAGCTTACCACAAATTTTGAGTGGGGCCTCTAGTTCAAGAAGGATGGGCTGACTGAGGAAAATTTCTCTTGATTTTAAACAAAGTCCTCTAACTTCGGCTTCTGTCATCTGTACAGTCTTCCCAGGACGACATCCTCGAACTTCAATAAAACAGATTTTTTTCCGCATATTAAATATGTTAAAAAAATGAACAGTCGTTTAAAATGTGTGCATACATCTGAAACATTAATCATTTTCTAAATTTATGTTCCATTTTGTTAAAAAAATAAATTGTGATACAAAGTAAAGGTAGTTTTAATATATAAAATATTGAATTGCGCCACGCTTTAAAGATGAGAACCAGACTGACTACAGACCCTTTCATTTAAGACCGTATTAAAGTTGTCGCCCTTGGATGACGTCATTGGGGGATACGGTGGGATTAAGTACAATAATAGAGGGATATAAAGATCTTAATCCTTTCTCTTGTAAGATTGGCAGATTAAAACTGCCAAAATTTTGTGTAATTGAATAAGATATTACATAAAATGGATGCTGAAATGAATAAAATGTTTACTATAATAAGGTTAACGATTTGTTTTAATAGTAGACCATATTGCTGGGTAACTGATCATGATTACCATTTTCGTTAGATTCTTAATAATGAAAATTTTCCCAGGCAAGTAAATCGTACTTACTTGCTAATACCAGAGATAGATAATGTATCATATGTCTCTGCTAATATACAATACCCAAAAGATATTTTGAGTTTCAAAAATGTAAGGATTCTGTCGTTTCGAAAAAAACGGCGGCGTAATAATTAATTGCAAAATACTGGTTTATTAAAAATCATTAACTAAGACAAAGAAAAACAACAATATAAATATATGTAATTTCAAAAAGAAATGTAAAAGCATAAAAAGTAAAAATTCTTTTGAATGTACATGAATGTACATGTATACTATTTGTGTCGGCAAAAAATGCACTCTCAAAAATTGTACCACCAATATATTTAAGCTGGTAAAGTAATATTTTTAACTTGATACTTTTTAATTCATACTCTGCTTATCAAATATTTTTTAAAAAATCACAAAAAAACAACAAAAAAACAAGTTGTGAACACGTTCACAGATTTTTGTTATTAACTGAATTATAATTTTTCGTATTTTTGACTGTGCCAGTTGGTAGGACTCTGGATCGAGTATCAAATCAGTAAGGCATGACCAATAAAGTCCCTAGGATGATCCATAACAAAATTCAGACCATAAATATTTTGACAACTAACAAAAGTGACGTAATCTAATGTAATGTTATAACTCTAAAAAATGCACCCTGGTGATTTATGATATCACAGCCAAGTGCCGCTTGTATGCACCCTGTTTATTAATATGTTACAGCTCAGTGGCGCTTCAATCTATTTATCTATGAAATAAGTTACTGGGGAAAAGGTCTTTATTCTTATAATCATAAGAATAGATATTTAATTTCAAAATTATCTTATTATCGTCTGGTGCGAATCTAACATTATAAAAGACATTGCCACATGGTTTTCGTTTTTTCCAGAATATTTATAAAATTATATCCTTCACTGGTTCTTTGAAATATTTTTTGTACGGCATAATTAAATCTTATTTTCATGTTTGTCACAAATACGCCGGAATTTCCTAAATGACAGAAAATAACACAGAAAACTAGAAAATGACCATTTAAATTTATAATAGGCAATTTCAGTGTGTATGGGTGTTTTTAAAATTTGATTTAGTTCCCGGCATTAATTAAAGAAAATCTAGATCTAATAAATATATTCACTTTTCACTCCGTAGCGAGAATTAATCTCAATCTTTGTTTTTGTATTTTTTGCTATTGTCTTGATATTGAACTTATGTATGCATGCGTAAATTTTTACATGTTATAATCATAATTGAACGGTCAGTATTTATGCATTTAACTTTTCAATACTAAAGCTAACATTCTATGCGCCCTGCATAGTTTTATCCCCCATTTACGTCACATCCGGTAAGGGAAGTAACTCTTCCCTTACTGTTATCGCTTAAATGAAAGGGTCTATAGAAGGTGCCTTTTGCTAATATGTTGGTTCCCATATTCAAAGTGCGGCGTATTTGAATATGGCAAAGCTGCGAAGCCAATTCTGAATTTGTCGAAAGAATTTGCAAATTGAGGAAAACGGCAATAATCTTGAAGTTTATTTCGCCTGTTGTTTTGTTTTTGACCATCAGCCTGAAGAATTATATCTGAAAATATTGGAAATGAAATAAAAAACATGGTGATTTTGACGGAAGGTGTGCGAACATTTTTATCTTGTGTATTACTATAGACGTTGAAATATGAAATTTTTTCAAACCGCTTATATTAAGTTTTTATTTATATATATGATCGGTACATATGCTGGGATTGACAAATATACATTTTATTTGGATTTTAAAGGTGTTTGGAGCTTCACACCCGGAGTGTCTGTGGAATTAATTGGAAAAAAGGTTATCTACAAATGGAAATTAAGGTTAAATCAACGTATGTCACTCTGGTTAGGTTTCTTAACAGGTCTGATCCGAAACTTTAATGACGCAGAAGATGAAAAACAAAAATATTAAAAAGCGGCTTAGACACAGTTTTGGTAGTTCTTGCTTCCAAAACTTTATAAGCAACCTTCTAACATTTTTGTTTTTCATCTGATGCGGCATTAAAGTTTTGGATAAGACCCATTATGAAACCTTATCAAAATAACATACGTTGATTTAACCTTATTTTTCATTTTCAAATACCTGTGTCCCAATTAATTCTTGTGCATTTTGCGATAAAACAATTATTTTAATATCGTTCTACACAGTTTAAAGTATCCAATTGTTAATATTGTCATTAAAATTGGCTATCTAACTGTGAAGCATCAATTACACTGACAACAGTCTTATTAACAGATTATACAAAGTTTTAGACTTTCAGAAAAAAGTCAGACATTTGGTCTGACATACCATGAAAATCTGTCAAACCGAAACGAAATCTGTCGGACCGAATGAAATTTATCAAAATCAAAGGAAAACTTGTGTTTGTATAAGTATTTCTAAAATTACTTTTGGTTTTAATTTTTTAACGTAAAATCTGCTCTTTCTTTCAGCGCATTTTCACCGCCTCCATGTTGTACACCAACAATTGATGGTCCTGCTTCCATATTTTATTAAATTTTCTTTCAGGTCTATTCTTTTTCTTCTTTTCTGCACGCTCCTCTGATGTATAATTTTGTTTTCCCAGGTTTGGCACCTTCGTAATATTTTAGCAACGCCATTTTGTATATGTGTGACATGTGTAAAAGCGGGACAGCCGGACCGATCCGGAATAAAGAATTGTCAGGGCTCTAGCTAGACCAAAATTTTAGGGAGAAATGACTTCTCCCTCAGCTCCTATCAGGGAGAAGTTTGACGACATAAGGAGAAGTGAAAAAGTGCTTAGTACATTGATTTGATCTATAAAAAGGAGTTTTACCTATTTATTGATAGTGATGTTTGAAGTATAAGTTCTAAAACCCTCTATCATCAGACCATTATAATGTTTTCTTCCTGATTAACTCCACACACCCCCCTCCCTTAAGAAAATATTCATTGTACAACACATACTGGCAAAATTCTCAATGAAAATTAATGTAAACCATACCTTAAGGAATTTTCATTAATAAACTACATTTTAAGTGCTACTGGACACATTTTAACAAAACAAATTTTCCTTTTGGTAACTATTATTTTCATCGTAAAAATCGGCATCGCGAAAATATGTGACAATTGAAAATTTGTCTGTTTCCTGCAGAAACACTTACAATTCTAGTTGTTGTTGATTTTGATTATATTTAATTAAATATTCAATGATTATTTTTAGATTGTTATTCATCCGCTATTGCAACAGGCATTGTAAAACAAAATTTTCGAATTTGTAGTTTACCGCATAATTTACCGAGGTTTATGTAACTTTTTGAAGACAAAGTTTATCTACTACTGTTTTTGACTTGTCCAAAATTGGTCTAATGTGGGTCAATGTTTTTTAAGTTCTTTAACAAGTTTCATTTTTACTATCAAACAGGTATCAAACCATTTACTTGTGCTTCTGTGTGTATTAATTTATATGCAAGTAAATTTACACGGTCTGTGTGAGGTTGCGTGTAATTACTGTCAAATATGGTAAGAGCAATTCCGGGTGTAAGCTTTTTACACTCGCTGATAAAATAGTGGCAGGTGTCGTAAAATTATGCCTAAAAAATGTGATGTTTACATCTGCATATCATGTCACTTAAATGTGTTAATTGATGTCAATTATCGGCAGTAACTGCATGTGCGTCACCAATTCAGTTTGATTTATGCCTGGAGGCGAGGATTAACTTAATTAACATGCACTGTATGATATAAATGTACATGTGGTCAGTAAAAAAATGCGGCGAAATCGTTTTCGCTTTGATGTTCAAACTCGACGAAGTTCTGACACTTTAGGCGACTAAGTCGCCGAAATCGCCCAGTTGCTAGAGCCCTGATTGTCACACCTAATTAAAATTTATCAGACATGTCTGTCTGACCGAAGTATTGCAGGAAATCTGGTTTTATCAAGGTATGCTTCACTTTACTTCATGGCATGTTCCATGAATGAAACAAGTGTGTGTGATTCCTGGCACGATTATTGGTGGACTTTCCTTACGCGTCTGTCTTCAACGTTCAAGTCATGTCATAGTTTATAAACAGGTATGCTGAAGACCTTAAGCTACAGTTTTGGAAGCCAGAGCTTGTGACTCAGTTTATGAATTATCAAACACACGATATGGAAAGAAAAAGACGGAACACTGGAATACGCGTAGTTTAAGTATGATATTGTACAGCCAATGAATCTTTATGGAATCTCAAGTGAAAAACGTATTTGGTGTACAATATTTGTCAAAACAAACTAAAAATTTAAAAAGAAAGTTTTAAATTATTGCCAAAAAAAGATGAACATTTTGACCAAATTTTCGATGAAGTGTGAAAATTTGCAAGACACAATTGCACATTTTTATTTACTGACGTGATTCATAACAAGGTAACATATATTATAGGTAGAAACCTTCTAGAAGCCGAGAAATCAAGCTGTCAACATTCAATTCTGTCTCCGCCATTTTGTAAGGAAGTATTAAGGTGTGACGTCATACGACAACACCTTTGACCTCATACAGTAATGCACAACCATGTAATTTTACTAATGCTTCATTTATGTCTTTACATATGACCAGTTGCTGAATCGACAAGTAATATTGAAATATATGATATATTTTACTTTTTGACGTGCCATTAACAAAATTTATTCTAGCACTTTAAAATAGTAAAATAGTATGTGCACCCTATCTTTTGGAATTTAATCGAGTTGTTATTTCAGGTATTAGAACACTAAATAAATTTCACTAACACAGTTTACCCAAGCCACATTTAGCTCCATGCCCGAGCCATTTTCTTGTAGACACTTCACCTCTCATTTTATGAAATCTGATTGAGACGCTACATCCCCCAATTTGTGGTTTTGTGTTTCACATGAAGGTGAAAAATTGAAATATTATCAATGGTGATTAAAAATATTTATTGTTTGAATATATTTGTATTATAAATTAAATGTATACCTTAGAAAATAGAAATGGTGTTGTTGTTTTTATTTTCATGAAAAATGTTACTACTAAGGCATTTGTGAAATAGTAAACATGTAATATCATAAATAAATGTACATTTTCATTTGTCTAAAATATTTCTATTATAATTATTTCAAAATTGCACTGATTCAAATAACTCTTATAATTCTAATAATTTTTTATCACTCATTTCAAGGGTGTGATTGTTTCTCCATAGATATATGATGATACTATATCCACTTTCATACTTACTTTCTTCTTTAATTGACATGTACTACCTCGTTAGTTTACTGTTTGAAAGTCATAAATACATGTATATTTATTTGTAAGCAACTATATCACCGCATGTTTATTTTTTTCCTATTAATTTTGTACACTGTCCTCTTTTAATTGTCTTTCATGTTATTTTTACATGTTGTAATTGATTAGAGTTCCAATTGTTAAATGTAAAATGTTTAATTGATTTTATATTCTAAAAGTTTCTTGTGTATGATAACTCTAGGACATTAATTGACAATTTAAATCCGTGGATAACTGTAAATTGACCAAAATGATACAATTATGTTTAAATGTTATAAATATACTTAAAATTGCCCGGAGTTAAATATTTATCAAAATTATTAAAAGTAAAGAAAATTAACATAGAAAAGCGTATTTTTTTATTGAAATACTTACTCTTGTGAGGGGTGACTGAAGTGTCTTACTGATTTTGGATGAAGTGTGTTGAAGAGATGAAGTATCTTCACAATTTTAGGGGTGAAGTTTTTTGGGGAGTTAAGTGTTTTGTTCCCGTACCTGCAGGAAACGTTTTAAAACCTAACTACTTAAAGAAACATTCTATTGGTTTACTTATGAACACTGATGTTAACCTTCCAGATTACAAACAAATCTTTGTTTACTTAATTTTAGAAATTATATTAAGATTCAAATGAGCCAAAAGTTGTATATGTCTATTGTTGTTGAGAACTCTATTGAAATATTTGCTGTTATACTTACTCCAATATTATCAACTATCCAGTATACTGATATGAAAATAAGATGGGTTTACGCATATACTTTATTTTTAAAAATATTATTTAAAATACTTATATATAATCAAAATGACAAGAGTTTCATAACAGTAGAGTCTTTTATAACAGACAAATTATTGTCTATAAAACAACTTCTATTGCTTTAATATTACAAGTTAATATCCTTATCAAGAATTTTAAGTGTGTATTTTAGTTTTTAAACAAAGTCAGTATTTTTTCCAACACGACAGCGTATAACACTGGTATAGTTAAATCAAATATATGTCACTGTTTAAGGTATAATCTGCTTTGGAATTAAACCTAATAGTTTGCCTCTAGAAAGGAAGAAATGGCATAGCTCTATGAACATACGTATATACTGCCTTCGAAATATTTATGAATTGATTTCTAAGTGTATTTACTTCTTTATTTAGTTTTTGAATAAAGTATATATTTTATGGCATTCCTTTTTGTAGTTTCTAAAATACATTGAAAACAAGGAAAACACATTTAGAACACAGCTTTAAACCCGCCATTAACAACTTTAATATGATTTGACATTTGACATTTTTGTCTATGGCAGAAAACACTCTATTAATAATAGTAAATTTGCTGAGGCAAAACACAATAAAACAATTTTATTTTATTAAAAAGAACTACAAAATATGACATAATAGATACATGCAATATACATAAATTCAAATTAATCAAGAAGTCACACGACACAATTTCTGCGTCGAACAAAGCGACTTCTTTCACACAGAAAACTTAGAAAAAGGAAACCGTTCAATAACAAACTTAATAAAATTGGCATTCAATATATATATATATATATATATATATATATATATATATATATATATATATATATATATATATATATATATATATATATATATATATATATTTATGTATGTAAAATATAACCAAACAAAACTTTACTGCTTCAAATTCAGAAACATAATGTGTCCATCTTCAGTGCAGATTCAAATGGAATCTTTGTGGAATATAAAATATGTATACATGTATTGCTACAATGAAGCAAAATATTAGACATTTCCTTGCTCTAACACGACTGTTTAAATAATTACACGAAAATGTTTTGAATCCATGATGGTCATGACACTGTAAGATCTTCAGTTTTGCAATATCAATCTCTTTAATTGTAGAAAATTTTAAAACTTTTTTCATGTTTCCTTCACGGAGGATTTTCTCTGGAGAAGTCTTGGTGGGGTCAAAGGTCTATCTGATTTTATACCATCGTATTTGTACTTCAGTTTCTTCTGCATTGGTTTCAAAATCTAAGAAAGTAACAAAATATATTTTATTTGAAGTTTTCAGACAATCTTTTAAAATTGTATAAAACTTTTTTAAACCTATTTGACTATGTTAAAGTAAAACCATGATACAACAGAAACAAGGTCAGGCACAGAAGTTAAATACAATGTTCGATTCTGTTTACACGTCAATGCATTTTAAAAATGGGAGTAATTTTGAAAGGAATGGCAGTAGAAACAATTAAAGAAAAACCTAGTTTTATTTTGAGTTCTTAAGATGAAAATTTTCATGACTTATCATCAGCTTAATAAAATGAATGGTCCTTACAGACAAAGATACGGTTTATACTGAGATTAAGATAATGATGACGAAAATGCTGAGACATATAGAATATCTTCTGGGTTTTTTTTTGTGTGTGATTTTTTCCAAACGATGTAAATTTAAGCATATATTCTTTCTATATGGAAAATAATGGTTAATTTAGATTTTTTGAAATAAAGATTCTAGCATTACCTGAAATGAGCACATCAAGCTTTCATCCACAGACATCATCCCTCCAGCGTTATCAAAATCACAATAATTTGGTGCTGAAAATATGGTCACTAATTGCCTTTTTGCGAAAAATTCATAACCGTCTTCAACGACCTAGAAAGATAAGAAGATTGATTGGGTAAACAATACCTTTGGAAATAAAAAATAAAGAATTTAGTCATGTGATTAAAAAAATGAAATATTACGATTTACAATGACTTTATCCAAAAGATTCAATCAAAATAATTGAACTTGTTTTGACGATTTTATTAGCATATGCCTGTTTTGAGCACACGGGAATGAAGGTGGGTAGCATATGAACATGCGGTTTATAATAATAAATTACCGACATACCTGATGAGCTCTGCATATCAAATCAAGATCATGTTTGTTGCAAAACTTGCTGACGACATCACTTCCAAATGTAAAAGAAACACCTCTATCGTTCTCTCCCCAATCCTTAACATCCTTCTCCGGATCAGACCATAACAAATCGCATAACAGACCTGTAAATTAGATTATTAAATCACGCCCGTTTAACTCACAACGAGTGAAAAATGTCCATCGGTAAAAATGTTGTGAGCAACTTCCGTTCCTCGTTGTGAGCACCCATCTTTGACGTGTGACACGATAAACAAGGTGACTTTTTCATAATTTTTGAAGATTGCAGACATTTATGTAAAAATATCGGAATGCAGTTAGCTAGCGATGTGTTTTCCGAGTATGCACATGTAAAGATATTGTCTGTTGGTGGACAATTTGATGGAAATACCGTGCGACGCAGTCACTCGGGGTAGCTGGAAAACTGGAGACAACTTCTCTTTGGACCTAATTTAACATTGAAAACGTCGATTCTGGTGACGTATTGTGCATTCTTACCTAAAACAGATGCCCACAAGTCATCAGCGTAAATTATTATCTGAAAGTCTTCATAGAAACCAAGATATACCCTTTTTGCTTTAATCCTCGTTGTGAGCACCATAACCTCGTTGTGAGCAAGACAAGCGCAGTGCGTGTATGGTTTTAATATGTTATTCAGATGGTGAAAATATAATTTTCAATATACCACAGCAATTAAAACGTTTTTGCACAGCAGCATTTCTTTGCACTTGACGTTGTGCATACCCCAAAGGGAGGCATATTAGTTTTGAACTGTTCGTCTGTCAGTCCGAGCAAATATATGATATTTATGAGCTTCATTCCGTAGTTAAATAAAGAACAAAAACTCATAAAATTCAAATTAAGAGCTATTTTTGAGCTAATTTTGCTAATGGACGTTGGTCCAGGTGGTGTTTATGAGCTGATTTGCCTCATAAATATCAAAAGTTGGTACGTCCGTCAATCTGTCCGAAAACTTTTACATTGGCCTTAACTTCCTTATTAGAAAACGGATTTGATTCATATTTGAACACAACATCCCTTAGCACCTTCCTACGGACCTGTATTTTTTTACCTTGACCCCTGAATGGCCTTTACCTTGAAGGTCAAATTGTCCAAAAACATTTAAGATTGGCCATAATGTCCTGGCATAATGTTTAGGCACAACACATCTTTGGACAAGGCCTTTCAACTATCCTATTTTATTTGAACTTGACCCCTGAATGACCTTCACCTTGAAGGTCAAATTGTCCAAATACTTAAAAATTGGTCAAAACTTCCTTATTAGTAAACGGATTCTACTCATATTTTGAAACAACACCCCTTTAGGCAAGATCTTCAAACTGATCTGTATTTTTTTTATCTTGTACCGTGAATGACCTTCTAGAACATCCAAAAACTTTAAGATTGGTCATCACTTCTTTATAAGTAAGTTGATTTAATTCATATTTGGACACAATGCCCCTTTGGACAAGACCTTCCAACTGACCTATATGTATTTCACCTTGACATTGAATTACCTTCACATTGAAGATCTAATTGTCCAAAAACAAATAATCTATCTGGTCCATAAATCAAAGGACAAAGCACCACTTCAGGGGCATTGTCAACTTACCGTGATAGTTCTTGTTTTACATAACTTGGTCAGTCTTCAGCTCAGGATAAACATATGTATGTGTGTATCACACAGACTGTGAAATTGTTGAAATATTCATAAACTCCCGTGATGTTCACTCCAGCCAAACTAGATTATACGAAACAAAATACCTGATTTACCTACACTGATTAGTTCTTCTGTTAATCTGATGACTTGTGAATATGAAGAATAATTTTCAAAAAAACTTTTAAAAAGAAAAAGAAGAACTATTGCAAAGAAAAACTTTTGTACAAAAACGTTTTGATTGCTTTTGGTAGATTGAAAATTGTATTCTTGCCATTTGAATTACATATTAAAACCAGACAAGCACTGCGCTTGTCTTGCTCACAACGAGGTTATGGTGCTCACAACGAGGATTAAAGCAAAATAGAGTATATCTTCGTTTCTACGAAGACTTTCAGATAATAATTTACGCTGATGACTTGTGGGCATCTGTTTAAGGTAAGAATGCACAAAACGTCACCAGAATCGACGTTTTCAATGTTAAATTAGGTCCAAAGAGAAGTTGTCTCCAGTTTTCCAGCTACCACGAGTGACTGCGTCGCACGGTATTTCCATCAAATTGTCCACCAACAGACAATATCTTTACATGTGCATACTCGGAAAACACATAGCTAGCTAACTGCATTCCGATATTTTTACATAAATGTCTGTAATCTTCAAAAATTATGAAAAAGTCACCTTGTTTATCGTGTCACACGTCAAAGATGGGTGCTCACAACGAGGAACGGAAGTTGCTCACAACATTTTAACCGATGGACATTTTTCACTCGTTGTGAGTTAAACGGGCGTGTAAATCAATGTATACACGTAACAAATAGTTATTTGTTATCTAATAGGTAGTGTGAAAAGATTCATTGTAAGCATGATGATTACGGAAACGAACGCTCTAAACCTGACTCGTGCAGATTCTCTTACATTGACTATAACATCGTTAAAGTACTTTTTATATTTGAATATACAAAAAATATGGAAAGGTATGGTCAGCCGAGAACACTGAAAGTAAGTTAGACAAATTAAATAGTTGAGTATGGAAAGTGAAAAATATCTGTCACGCCCCAAGCATCAAGGGTACAACGCAATATTGCAATACACTGCAAGCCGAACAGTTGAACGACGGGTTTTGCATAATGTTATAAAAGTTACGTGGACAAACATTGTGGAACAGAGTTATATTCAAAATTTATAGTTTATTTGGCAACACATACCTTTTTAAAGGAGCAAATTCAAACTAACTACATGCAGGTGAGAGGCAGTGGAAATTAAAATGAATATTCGTCAGTTCTTTGTGTTGAAGAACGAGCAAAAAGAATATTTTCAGTTACATAGCTTCTCGAACAATGATATTTTGGTCAAAATGTCATTATATTTATTCCTACGGCTTAAGGTATTTTCTTTTAAAGTTTAACATTAAACGAAAATGAATCAAGAAGTTAAGTATTGTATTATTATACAGACCTGTATCAGGCACGTCTGTTGGTCTTGCAAGCCTTCGAATCTGTTCCAGTGACTGTAAATCTGGTGATATTCCTAGATTATAGATGTTAATATCATAACATTAGTTACAACAGGCATAAAAATATTCATGGGCATGATCAATAATAGCTCTATGATAAATGACAATAATTTTAAACAACTGATATCATTGATAAATGTAAAGAATTATCAATGTAAATGATTGATACAATTAATAATTTATAGCAGTACTATGAAATGGGGTTGTGCAAATTAGCTCAATACATAATTTAGATATCTGCCAAGATTCTGAAATTAAACAAAACTGGGTGATCTCAAAAGAGAAATGAAAACATGGATGCAAATGTCTCAATACAGAACGTGCTAATGATCCAAACAATGATAATACTATTGGACTGGCTGAGATATAAACATATATACATATTCATTTCTAAAACTGAAAGCAAAGGGAATAGTGAACTAACCTCCATGGCAACAAAATATTTTATCGTCTATTACAGCTGCTACTGGCAAACAATTGAAACAATCTGTAAATGTTTTCCATAACTTTTGAGAATAACGTCTATTACCTGTTTAAGTAGAAACGGAAAAAAAATAATTATGCAAGTATATTTAGAGATATCAAATCACAATCATACATAATAATAATGATAATAATAACAATAAACTAGTTCTTTTGTGGTTTTACTTACCCATCCATATATGCAAAATATATTAATATTAAAGGAAGGTAGTGATGCATATTAAATATACGTTGTATCATATTTTCTAATTTACCTTAAACTAATAATTATACACAGCACAACTAAACCAAGCATGGTTTTGTCCATATTTATGTTGTTGGTTTTCGTTTTGTTTTTTGTTTTTAAACGGCAACATTTTTCAGAAATCAAACGGCTTTTACATGATTGTGTCAATAATTCATCTTTATATTGGTAATTCAGCAATATAAAATGCCTTTAGCCATATCAGTGACTCAAGTTATCCAGGGGTTGATTAAGGGCAAGCATTTGTATAGTTGACAAGGAAATGTTTGACCAACGAAAAAAGCACAATATTTGAATTATAATTACACAACCCAACATAAATTGTTTTGAAGTTTCATAGTATTATCCATAGAAAATTGCATGAAATAGCATAAAACACAAATAAAGTTATGAATGTAAATTAAGTATTTCACGTTTCATATAGATATTCGTCTTTTTTATTATCAAAGTAAAATAATTACATAGATGTATTCAATGCCATTGAAAAACAGATTTGGCAACCCAAAATATCATTATAATGTACTTACATTCATCAAAGAATCCATACTGTCTATTAACACTTGCACATTCATGGTTACCACGCAACAAGAAGAAGTTTTCTGGATATTTGATTTTGTATGCCAGTAACAAAGATATCGTTTCTATTGACTGTCTACCTCTGTCCACATAGTCGCCAAGGAACAAATAGTTAGATTCTGGTGGAAAGCCTCCGTACTCAAATAATCTCAATAAATCGTAATATTGGCCGTGTATATCACCTGCAAAAACGATCAATTTCTGTTAAACATTTAGTTGAAATAAGTATGTATGTGTATGTAAAAGCAAATTTAAAGAAAATAATATTTGTTACCTTGACATAGTTGTTATCATTCCTTAAAACATAATTATATATTCCGTGTAATCAACCGAGCACATTATTTTAATTTTAATTCAAACAAGTCCAACGCTATGTGACACGTAAACAATCCTTTTTTTCAATTTTTTTTTCAAAACATTTTGAAATTGAAACTTTCCTCATCAAAGAAATAAATCCTTCACATGGAACAGGTGGACCACAAGATCCATCATCGACTTGCGCGGCAATCAATAAATTAGCACTCAAGTCCTCGCGAAATGGATATCATTATTAAATAAAAACAGCAAAAACTTCCACTGCAGACATACCACAAATTTTCAATGGCGCTTCCAGTTCCAGCAGCATCGGCTGGGCAAGAAATATTTCTCTTGATTTCAGGCATAGTCCTCGTATTTCCTGCTCCGTGAGCTGTACATTCTTTCCTGGACGGCCTCCTCGCACTGAAATATATATAAGAAATATAATTATAATGTACATTTGATATTAAATATATCTCATTTTTATTGTGTTTTAGCATGTATTGTTTGTTTTATTTATTTTCCTCCTTAATTATCTAACCTAGTTTACTTAATAATAAATATTACAGAGGCAGCCATTTTGAATTGTTCGTGAACGAAATATTATTAGTTTTATCAGATTAGTTATTGTTTTGAGATGAATATAAAGCATATGTATTAAATTAAATATTGTTGGGCCTTCAGGAAAAGTAGAGAATGGTTGTTTAAATGGTATTTTATGTTAAGTGAAAACTTTTGAAAGTGTTTATAGACTTGAAGGCTGCCTTAACCAAAATTGGTCTCTACTTAAACAAAAAGGGGTTCATATGCTTATATAAGAGTACATATGATATAACAGGACAGAGACCGTTTAAAAGCTTTTCTATTATGCTGTCAATCTCGATTTCAGCCATCTTTTTCTTCGATTTATTTATCGCTCTGTGTGTATGTGTTCGTTGCCTGTCGTCTGTTAAATAATGAACAAATGCGCAGCAACAAGGTTTTATATGACTGCCTACGTCATTCATCGGTTTATTGACTTTCGGATTACAGTTTAAGGTAATGTTAACCCAGCAAACTACTTATTTAATAATTTGATATGGTATCAAATACATGTATTCAGGTACAATAAACATTTATTTTTGTCTGATAATGGTCAGATAATATATTTGAGGCATTAGTTTTTTTCCAGCTTGTCTGTCTATTTGTCTGTCTGTCTCTGCGGAGAACTTTAATCATGGCTTAAATATTTTCATTCCATTATTTAGAGCCCTTGTTCTTGATAACGTTATTTCTGGGCAAAATCTTACTATTAATTTATTTAAATGTGACAGAGAGCAAATTGAAGCGTTCACAAGAAATCACGATGAGGAGATAATTGATAAAGTAATAATTAGGTACATTTGTATGCTATTTCTGTTGAAACATCACTTAACTGTCATTTTATGGAAAAGGACACGATATATATAAAAAATTATATACAATAGAAGGTACTTATTGGGTTGAACTATTTTTTTAAGAATATTGAATTCGCACTTTGTTGTGTATCTCCGTTTCTTGTTTAATGTTCTGACCTTATCAAAAGTTTCATTTTGTTACCATTTTTGGACATGTGTTCCCTTAAACAACACCAACAGTCTGGCATGAAGACTTGGCTGTCCGTTTCCTATGAACTTAATCAAATGTCGCAAAGTTAATTGTAGCTGCTTATTGTATACCCAATTAGGCTAGAGACTGGTAGATATGAGCGTCTGGCAGTAAATGATAGAATTTGTCCTTTATGCCATTTAGGGGTAGAAAATGAAAAACATGTGTTATTGTACTGCAATGTTTATTCTGACATTAGGAACGACCTGTTTGTAAAAGCTATGGAAATAGATAGTGGGTTTGAAAATTTAAGTGATGATGAAAAGTTATACTTTATACTCTCCAATCCAAATATTGTTAAGTGTGCGGCAAAATCCTGTTATCAAATTCTTAACATTCGAAATAGATATATGTATCACAACACTTGAGATTCAGTAGATGATTTTAAACATTTTAAAATAAGTATTGTATATAAAATATAAGATAATATTTGTTTTGACGATACTTGTATATATCTTCAGACTTGCGGTGTCTCCAGATATATGGTAGTAAATTGTCGAAATAAATTAATTTTACACATGGGTAGGATTTTCTTAATAATAGTTAAGGGTTTTTTATCACATGATAAGACATGGTTGCTAATCTACTTTTTATCTAGTTCTCAATTCTATTCTTATTAAGTAAAGAAGTTTGGTTTTAGAGGGCTGATCATTACTTATGACAGAATTTTAAGTGTTTTATTTGACAGCTTGTTTTTTAGATAAATTTTAGATAAAGTTTATGTCTGGATTAGCAACTGTGTCCTATTAATTTTTTAACTGCCTAACTATATGGAAAATATTGATGTCTGGTTTATGTGCAGTCATGGTGTGGGTGGAGCAACGAAGTGTTAACATGGGGTTAACACTTCGGTGTTCCACAAATGCTGATTACTGATTAGTGTATATACATGTATAGTGTTCATTAATTGTATATGCAGTGGAGTTCCACTAATAAGACCACCTTGATTGTTTCAAAATCATGCAAATTTCGGCAATATAAAGAATAAGAGTTTAAGTTATGGAGCTGAAGTGGCTCGCTGATGGGACCTTTCCGCTGTTGGGGCCATCATTTTGTGTGGTCTTTTTTTGGTGGAACTTTACTGTATATGTTAATATATGTAAACATATAGTCTCAGATAATTCTTTTTAGAATGACCATATTGTAATTGTAATTTTATATGTCTTTTAAAATTGTTAAATATGGATGAGACTCAAATAAAATAAAATAACTATAACTATATATAACTGCAAAATTTCATAGCTATAGTCTTAATTAATAGGAATTTATTAAGATATCGACAATCATACATTAATAACATCCTCGCTTCTGGCATACTGAGCATGTTCAATAAACAATTACTATTTTCGGTTTATTTCACACATTTTGAGTCGATTTATTTTAAAATCATTAAGTGTGTATGCATGTTATATATGAAGGAACAAAAGAATTATTAAGTGTAGAATGTACCTCGGGTTTAAGACTACCTTAATTAAGTAAATGAGTCACGTGTATTTGTCATATGATAGTAAATTTTCTGATGAAATACTGATGAAATGTACTTCATAATCACGAACTTGGCAAGTGATCAGTTTAAAGTTTATACATTCACACTACCAACCGATATATAAAACATATTATATACATTTAATATATTTACATTAACATTATGGTCTTCATTGAAATAATGCAAAACTTTTGAGAAAGATTTGTTTATTAATTGAATATTACCCTTTTGTTTAAATTAAAAGGTAAATTCTACTTCGTTTCATTTGAAAGAAAATTGATTATGAAAATAAAGCTAGTTTATACTCAGTTGTTCTGTATACTAGTTTATATATACAAAACTAAATTCTTAAATGTATTAAAAATGCTAATGTATCTAGATGTACTTATAGTACAAATAGCTGAGCTTTTTAGACTACTCCAAGCAACTAAACTTGGGACATAAACTGACATCATGTCACAGAATCAAACTTTGTTTCAGTTAACAGCATAAAATTAAATACATAGTGGATATTCAAGTTTTTTTCTATAAGTACAGGATTTATTTTCATCAAGTGCTATGAAAATAAATATTTCACGAGTGACGGTTGCCACGAGTGAAATATCTTAATTTTCATACCACAAGAAAATAGAAAAAAAAATGAATTTGAACTTGAACAAAAAAAACCCAAAAAAACCAACAACAACAAAATTTATTTCATTAATTAATATTTCCATAAGTAATTTCCATAAGCATAATTATAATACCATTTTATGTCTAATTTATGTCTATAATTCATTAGAGGAAATACATATCTGACTAAAAAATCTTTCGTCAGTACTTCAGTACTTGATAAAAAAGAAGACACAAACACCGTGTATATCCAGTAACGCAGGAATGTGCAATTTCCGGTACGTAAAAGCCGAAACTGTGCAACGCTATCGACAAAACGAATAACACAGTCAGTAAACGAACCAAAATATTTTATTCTTAATCAAATTTAAGAAATTAATTAGCGCATACGGCTGTTACGACATTATACTTTAACCAGCATTACATTTTTTTTTTATCTGGAATATGTTTACTTTTTTAGATCATTCGTGAGAAAGACAACATGATTACCGTTTTGAAGGTGACTTTTGTGTTTCGTCAAATATATATGTACATTTAACACATTTTAAACTATATTTTTTCATATTTTGTATACCTAAGACATTTGTCAAACTACAAGTGTCGTATAACAATATGAAGGAAGCTGGTAAAATAGGATTTAGCTACTTTTAATGAGATAACCGCCGTTGCTTCGGTGCTTCATTCACGAATTCGGCGTTACCTCGTCAAAATTGTCTCAATTACGTTTTATCTGCTAAATTAAGTGTAATATGACACGAGTAGATTGGAAAATGTCTCAGGTGCATCGAATTAAAAAAAATCATAAAGTAATACGTACGTTATTGTATTCAAAGATATCAACGAAACTAAAAATCGCCATCAATACGCCAGTCAGGTCGTCATTTTCACGAATGATCTTGAAAAATAATCATTTTCATGCATATATTTTTGATGAGGTTTAAAGTATTATGTCTCAGCAACCGTATGTGGTGCTCATTCATTTATTCCAATTTGATGTACAATGAAAAATATTGGACCAGTTACTTATCGCGGTGCTCGTTTTAGCCACTAAATTGCACAATTCTGCGTTACTTTTGCACATTTCCTGTGTTCTTTGCACATTTTGCGTTACTGGATATACATGGTGACAAATCATTCGCTGATAACTTCAAAGTATGTTTGTTTGAAGCACGTAATGACCGCCCAAAGTATATATGGGATCTCAAGTCAATGTCATTTTTCAATGGAAAATGTGTTTTTTTGCATTTTTTGATATTTTCGTTCAAATGTTATATATACTTGTTACAGAAGTTTTGATCAGCATAATGACTGTGCTTGCATATGTTCTAAAACTTTAGTGCTGAAAATAGGCTCACGTTATTAAATTATTTATGGAGTAACTGGTCATGATCATGAACAAAATGTTTCATTTACCAAAATGTTCGGTGGGATGTATAGATTACGAAATGTGGTTTCGTTTTCCCGGAAGTGCTGGGCGACTGACATATAATAACTGTCGTCAATAATGGCCATACAAATATGAAAAATACTATTCTATATGTATTATATAAATCATTCATATTTTGGTAGTTAAAACACGTGCATATGTTCCTTTTTCCATTCTTGTGTAAAATATTTGTCTAAAACGCAATTTTATTTATTTACCGTTTCTGTAAAAATGCTTTTGATGGTAAAAAAAGAAAAGAAAAAAGTCGGAAAGTAACATTTTATTTTTGCATATTCAAAAAATGCATTGCTAATCGTATTTTATCGTTATATTTAAAAATTTGCACCCCGTTGCGCCAAAAAATCTCTGTTGCATATTTTAGTGGTACAGATAAAAGAGTTTAGGCTTCTGGAACATGAAAGTAAAAATTGTTTGCGATGAAAGAAATGGTATCAATAACATTTTAGTCGGAAGGAAAGTCATGATTTTCTCTATTATATTATAACAGCGAACGGATTCCTCTTCCCATTTGCATGGCTAGCAAAAATAGTTGATTTTATCGGCAAATATTTTGGAATTTTGTTTTGGCGGGAAAAGTTTGCCACAAATAGGCGAGCTTGATTATTGGGAAACCAAAATAGTATCAAGCGTATCCATGCTTCGTGGAAAAAAGTTCTGCGGTTTTAAATTTCAAAATGAGCATGATACCTGAAATAACGCCGGACCAGATTGATGACTGGTTTAAGATTGGCAAGAAGACTTCTAAGATTAAAACAGTACCAAAAAGTTTCACTGGTGGAAGAGCCATTGACCCAATTACACTGCAGCCAAAACAACCACAGCATCATCATATACCCCACTATAAAAGGTTTTCCGTTATAAATAATGATATTGTTTAGTTAAAAATACTTCAATATGTCATTGGTAAACCAACTTGATACCGAGAAAGGGTTGTCATACGCCTTACTTTGCGAAAACGAAAGTAGGAGTGTAGGGGTATTCGGATGATTATGAGTAATAGATGTATTATTCAGTCTTTTTTGTTTGTTTGTTTTGGGTTTTACGTCACATCGACACAGTATAGGTCATATCGCGACGTTCCAGCTTTACTGGTGGAGGAAGACCTCAGGTGCCCTTCCGTGCATTATTTCAGGCATGAACGGGCACCTGAGTAGAACCACCGACGTTCCGTAAGCTAGCTGGATAGCTTCCTCACATTATTATTCAGTCAAATTATGTTATATTTACAGTTAGTTGCCAAAACAGGGAAATGCTGGTGTTCTGGAAAACTTTGCATATTAGTCTAGTGAATATTTCTTTATTGAATGTACAGCTTTTTTAAGTGAAGAGAAACTAAATGGCAAAATGTGTCAGAAAAATAAAATCCAGGAAATTTAGAAAACTATTCTTTAATATATTGATTTGTTCCAGTTCGTTTTGTATTGATAATTTAAAGTGCATGTTTGTTACCATATTTCTTTAATTAACAACTTTAGCAGGTCAGACATGATCATTCACTTTGGGCACTGCCCTGAGTGAAATATAATCAACTGGTTCAATCCTAAACTGTTATTCAGCGCATATGTTCAAAAATTTCAAACACTGTTTCAAAATAAAACTGGGACGGGGGTAAAATACTGAATAATTGTTAAACTGTCTATATGCATTTATTTTTGTATTTTTATACTCAGAAAGCCAGACTTTCATGGAGGTCATGATTATGCTGAGGAATATCAAAGAGAAGAAGATGAAAAACTCATCAGCAGATCCTCATTTGTAAGTACCATATATGTATATCACTTGTTAAATTAGATATCATGTTTGATGGAGGAAATAGGGTGTAGTACATTGTCAACAGTTTAATGCTTTTCTCAATTTCTTTAATTAAAACTTAAAGGTTGCAGTTAATGACATATTTGGTTTTAAAACACAGCAATTTTTATAATGACCAGCAATTTATCTCTCTGGGTTTTAAAGAAAAGTCTTAAAATATAGGCAGGTTTCTCTTTTTGAGTAGAAACATGGAAAGTGTGATCAACACTAGATGTAAAAAGTCCTTATAATATTAGCACTTATTATATTTTGACATTTTTTGTTTTCCAAAATTGAGTTTTTTTCCCCTGTATATAGGTTACTGGGGATGATACAATGTCAATGGTCAGCAGCCATCTTGAAGCGTTAGAACTTGACAGCACAATAGCTGGTACTGAAGTGTTGCCCTCAGATCTTGCTCCGGAAAATGCGACACAAGTGTATGGAGTTTACAACTTTAACCACAGATATGATGACAGATTGCCAATCTCAAGGTGCAAGGAACAGGTATACTGATAATAAAAGATAATATTTAAAATTTCTAAAATGGTTTAAATTCTTCCTTTGATAAACCAAGAACAAGTAGAATATATGAAGAGAAACAGGAATATTGTCTGAACATACATGTAGTAAACACTGTTTAAACATTTTGATACTGAAATCGTACAACGGACTGTTCCAATTTCAAAATACTTCAAAGTAGGATGAGTTCATGATACAAAATTCATCACGGTTAGTACCAATAATATTCACAGCATATAAACAATCTACTTCCTATTATGGCAAGAAAGGTTCAATTTGAAATATGTAGGCTCCCAAGAAGGGTACAGTGATCAGAACACATGCTTGTTATCACAAGATAGGGTACACATTGTTTTGTATAGGCTGGCAAGACTAGGTACAGTGATTTAACTTGTATACTGTGATATTCATGATTGTCTATAATACCTGTATATTTCCAGGTTGTGAACACGATTGAGAGTAATCAGGTAACTGTGATCCAGGGAGCCACTGGGTCTGGTAAGACTACACAAGTTGCCCAGTATATCCTCGACTACTACGCTAAACAAAACCAGTACTGTAATATTATCGTGACACAGCCAAGAAGAATTGCAGCAATCAGTATTGCCAGAAGAGTTTGTCAGGAGAGAAATTGGCAGCTGGGCACAATTTGTGGTTATCAGGTTAAATTGAGATTTTATTTTATAAATTAACTTCTAAGAAAAAGATTTAATTTTCATATTAACTATGAACTAGGTCACTGGAGCTTAAAATAGAAAAACCATGTTAACACTCTACAAGGGGGTTAATCCATGCGCGCGCATCCTTAAAGTTCTGATACCGCGAACACTTCATCGGCCGGTATTTCGAAGAAAAACGGGTGGTGTGAAGAAATCAGAAAAGGTATGAATTTAATTTGTTTTGCAAAGAAGATGTCCTAACTTCTAGTTTTTATATACAAAATGTCTTGAAGTAACTCTTTCCTGTTTTGTCAGTATTTCGCGTTGAATGCGATTTTGATTCTGGATAGTGCGAACACCCGGCGTTGAAATGTTACAGAAAATGAGCAAATATCGATTAAACTGGCCGTTTTAAACGGCTGGAAGTTATTCTGTTGTAGAATCCTTTTCAAAAATATATTTTCAGCCTTCGTTCCAATTCATTTGTACTAAAAAAAGTATTTAAACGCACTGTTTACAGAAAACAGAGATTATGATATTGCGTACACTCTAAAAAAATCCAGATACTGCGTACACATAACTATGCAATTGATAGAAAGTACATTTTATTCGAAGCAGTCTAAGGTTTATAAAATGATAAAGCGGATTGCATGGGTGTCCCGTTTGAAGAATTGTTTAAAATCTAAATCCTAGAAATTATTTAGAATCAACATTTATTTATGCAATTTGTTTAGGTATTTATGTAAAACCTGGTGAATAATTATCTATCTTGATAATGTTTTTTATACTCTACATTTCAAAATAAATTACTTCTTACAGTCAAATGTATATCTTATTTCAGAAAATGAATGTGTGAATTATTTGCCAGTGAACCTTCTCTCAGACAGCACGAGGCACGACATCGGCAAAATGGTCCCTTCAAATGTGATATATGTAGTCAAGTGGCTTTTTCGGAGTACCATTACAAAACACACATGCAGAGTCATTCCTCTAAACGCCAGTACGAATGTAAATGCGGCAAATCGTTCAAGACATCTCATGATTTAAAACGCCATGAACAAAGAAAGAGCCAAACAAAGGAATTCAAATGTGATGAATGTGGCTTGGCCTTCTCTAATAATAAAGATATTAGTGATCACAAAGATAAGCACAAGAAGAGAAAACGTCATGAATGTGGAATGGTAGGCAAAGCATTCGGGTATAAATGCAATCTTTACATACACTCCATGGGCAAAAAACATGGTAAATTAAATTGCACAAGAAAATAGCATATATTTGTAACTTGAACTAAAAACGTTTGCAGAAAGTTATTTCTTTGGAATGCGTTCATGTTCCACGAAGTTTTAACTGTGTTTTCTTTTCATGTGTTCCTAACAGTTTTGGTATGACTGAATAGTTTTTTTTAGACCAAACAAATAATGGTAGCGAAATTTCGAATTTTGATGCTGTTAATTGCAAATGCCGAAAGTAGTCCGTTTTTTTTAAGCGGTTACATCCCTTTATATGTACACTAACGCCAAAAAATTCAGGGGAGATCACTGCGTAAAGATTGTCAAATGACAGGCGCATTAATTTTCAAGCAAAATAGTTCCCGAATGGTCGAAGATTTCTAATGTTGTTTTATTCTTTAATAATAGATATACATGCTTATAGTAAGCTCCATGATTATTTACATCTGTGTTAAACAACAGGTTTAGCGTCGAAATAATAAGAGTAAGAAACCCTCATTTAGAATAATATGGTTTTCTTCAGGCCGTTTACATGCAACTTCAAATCCCAGTTAAGGTCAACTCATTTTTTTAAATTGTTTAAGTCAAATAAACATTGAAATGAATATCAGTGTTGCAATGAGTCTTATGCCAATTTACTACAATTAAAACACTGGAAAGCATTGGTTGCACTATACAAAAACAAATTGGTTTATAATCATACAACCTTCATCTTTCTGACATTCTGAGACCCAAACAAATTCAGCGCCTTCTGTGCTTTGATTATAAATACTGCACTTGAGAGGATCTTTACTTGCATATGAGAGATGGGACGAAATAGCTGCTTTGCTTGGAAATTTTTCCCACAATGTTCACGCTTCGTGCATTTTAGAGTGTCTGTAAATATTGCATATATACCTGAATTTATACCTAAGATCTTTATTATTAGAGAAGGCCAAGCCACATTCATCACATTTGAATTCCTTTGTTTGGCTCTTTCTTTGTTCAATCATGAGATGTCTTGAACGATTTGTCGCATTTACATTCGTTCTTGCGTTCAGAGGAATGACGCTGCATGTGTGTTTGGTACTCCAAAAAGCCATCTTGCCGATGTCTGCCTCATGCTGTCTGAGAAAAGATTAACTGGCAAAGAATTCACCACAAAATCGACACACATTCATTTTCTGAAATAAGATATACATTTGACTGTAAAAAGAAGTAATTTATTTTAAAATGTAGAGTATAAAAACATTATCAAGATAGACAATTATTCACCAGGTTTTACATAAATACCTAAATAAATTGCATAAATAAATGTTAATTCTAAATATTTTCTAGGATTTAGATTAAAACGGGACACCGATGCAATCCCCTTTATCGTTTTATAAACCTTAGTCTGCTTCTTTCTATCAATTGCATAGTTATGTGTACGCAGTATCTGGATATTTTTTGAGTGTACGCAATATCATTATCTCTGTTTTCTGTAAATAGTGCGTTTAAATACATTTTTAGTAAAAATGAATTGGAACGACGGTTGAAAATATATTTTTGAAAAGGATTCTATATCAGAATAACTTCCAGCCGTTTAAAACAGCCAGTTTAACCGATATTTGCTCATTTTCTGTAACATTTCAACGCCGGTTGTACGCACTATCCAGAATCAAAATCGCATTCAACGCGAAATACTGGCAAAACAGGAAAGATTTACTTAAGGACTTTTTGTATATAAAAACTAGAAGTTAGGACATCTTCTTTGCAAAACAAATTAAATTCATACCTTTTCTGATTTCTTCACACCACTCGTTTTTCTTCGAAATACCGGCCGATGAAGTGTTCGCGGTATCAGAACTTTAAGGATGCGCGCGCATGGATTAACCCCCTTGCTCTAGAGGTCACAATTTTGCCTCAATCATCATCAAACTTGGTCAGGATGTTTGTCTAGGTGATAGCTCGGATGAGATTGAACATGGGTCATCTTGGATGAAAAAGTAGGTCACCGAAGCTAAAAATAGAAAAACCTTGTTAACACTCTAGCGGTCACATTTTTGCATCAATCATCATCAAACTTGATCAAGATGCTTGTCTAGGTGATAGCTCGGATGAGTTCGAACATGGGTCATCACGGATGAAAAACTAGGTCACAGGAGCTAAAAATAGAAAAACCTTGTTAACACTCTAGTGGTCACAATTTTGACTCAATTGTCATCAAACTTGGTCAGGAAACCTGTCTAGGTCATTGCTGGGAATAAATCGAACATGGGTCATCTCGGATGAAAAACTAGGTCACAGGAGCTAAAAATAGAAAAATCTTGTTAACACTCTAGTGGCTACTGTTGTGATCCAAATATACTGTTAATTGGTCTGAAAGATTGTTTGGATGAGTTTGATAAGTCAAGATCGAACATGGGTCATCTTGGATGAAAAACTAGGTCACACCGCCCAAATATGGAAAAACCTTGTTAAAATTCTAGTGGTCACATTTTCGACTCAATTATCATCAAACTTGGTCAGGATGCTTGTCTAGGTAATTGCTTGGATGAGTTCAAAATCGCATGTGAAACTAGGTCACCGGAGCTAAAAATAGAAAAATCTTGTTAACACTCTAGTTGCTACTATTTTGATCCAAGTATCCTGGAAATTGGTCTGAAAGTTTGTTTTGATGATTTCTAGGTCAAGTTTGAATATGTGTCACCTGGGTAAAAAACTAGGTCGCACTGCTCAAATATGGATAATCCTTGTTAACACTGTAGTGGTCACATTTTTGACTCACCTGTCATGAGACTTGGTCAGAATGCTTGTCTAGGTAATTGTTTGGATGAGTTTGATAAGTCAGGTGAGCGATCTAGGGCCATCATGGCCCTCTTGTTATATATTAACTTCAAATAAAAAAATTTGATTTTCATATTAACTATAGAAGAAAATGTACATATTAACTGAAGTTTTAGCTCGGGACAATTTGTGGTTATCAGGTTAAATTTGAGATTTTATTTTATAACTTAATGTCAAAGAAAAAGATTTAATTTTCACATTAACTATAGAAGAAAATACACATTAACTGAAGTAGTCCAAAATGATTTCTAAAAAACTTTAAAGTGAGTTGCCTGGCAGAATTGACCAACATTACATTAAGGACATTAGAGATACTTGTATTTTCTGGTTGCAGGTGGGGTTGGATAGGGAAGCAGGTGATGACACCAGAATTCTATATTGTACTACAGGGATTCTTCTTAACAAGCTCATCAATGAGAAAAATATGCACAAATATACACACGTCATTCTTGATGAGGTTTGTCATAATAAAATTATTTCAGACTTTCTTTTAAATGCATGAACATGTTCATTTTTACTTTGACTATTTGAGGAATAGGGAGAGCTATTATACTCGCACTGGTGTTTGCATCAGCATTACTGTCACTCTCTTGATAAATTCCTGCATACAAGTTGATGTCTCCAAAACTACTGAAAAGAATGGGTTGAACTTCACTCACTTGTTCTCTGTGATGTTCTCTGTGATTATGGGCAAAGATCCCATAACTCTGAGTTACCTTTTACAGAGTTAGGCCCCTTTTATTGTCAAGCACTAAAAATAGTTAATTGCGCTGTCTTATGGAAACCTGTAATGTTAAGATTTAAAGAATGGAATAAAGTATCTTTGGGGACATTGAATTTCTGTCTGAAGAGTTTATTGTGTTTATATCATACCTTTATTACTTAATGCTTAACAGACCAATAGAATTGGACTTGATAGTTTGGTCTGTCAAGGTAATGTATACATGGCCAGTCACATCAGTGGATTCTGATTCTAAGGTGTCTGTCTACCTGAAATAATAAGTATACCTGTAAAGCATGATTTACAACATGTCATTGTTATGTAAAATCAGCTAAAGTGTACTGGTATTGTTGTTGAAAATGGACATTAATTTACTATTTTCTGTTCATTATTAAATCTAAATCAGCGTTTAAAACTCTAAGTGATAAATTAATGTGGTCTGGATATAAGTATTAGATATTGTTTGTGGTAACTAATAGTAAGGTCGGGGCAAGAAAATTTTAGTCTTTCAAAAGTACAAGTGAACAATTACATCAATTGAAGCAAGATATTTTTATATATTTTAACCAGTTAAAAGTCATACATGTCCCACACTACCGGGATTGTCCCAGAAATATGGTATTTGTCCCGGAGATGATTAATTTGTTGCAGGACAGGACATTCAGATGTGCCAGGAACTTGTATGGTTCTTACATATGAATTCAGAAGTCAATATCCAGGGAGGTTAAGAATTTCTCTATCTTCACTATGAAAATGAATTTTCAGGTACATGAGCGAGATCAGGACACAGACTTTTCATTGCTAGTCGTACGTAAACTTCTTCGTACAAATTCCCGTCACACAAAAGTGGTTCTTATGTCGGCCACATTTGATTCCGAGATGTTTGCACAGTATTTTGCCATGCCAGTACGAGATCGTCTAGAACAAGCACCTGTTGTAGATGTTGAAGGAAAACCATTCAAGGTTAATGAGTACTATGCTGAGGATCTTATCCAGCTCGGACCAGTAAGTCTGTATTTCTTTATTGTTGCAGAATAATTATTTTTCATGGATAGGTCAATCCACAAATTTAAGATGCAATGAAATTTCATTTTGTCTGCTGTATGATTATTTTGCATCACATTATTTACATTTTACCTTTTGGAAAAATAGAAAATCCATAAAATTTAAGAACCCACAAACATGTTCTTTGTGACAAAACCACGAAAATTCATGCTCAAGAAATTAAGTTAATTCACAGTATCTTTGTAGCTTTGACATGTTGGAATAATTTGTAAGTTTGACCCAGTGTTTACAAGAAACTTTTAAGGATAAGGATCTTTTAATAATGATACTGTTTTCCTTGCACGTTATAAAATATTTTACAGATGTGACAATTTGCTTGAAAAAAAAAAAACAACATTTATTTTAATTATGTAAATTATACAAGATATAAAATGTGTGGATCAAAAAAAGGATAAGTTGAAAGATAAGGATCAAAATTTGGATATATATATATACACATTACACATGTCCAATATTCTTACTGGTTATGATATTTGCAGCAAGTTGTGTAAGAGATTAAATAAATGGAGTGGGTTTTTTATTATTCATTTTTTGAGGTAGAGGGGTTCTGGGCCATGGGAGGAATGGAAAGGGTGCTACTAATGTGTTGAAAGGGAAATTTTTCTACTCTGTATTGTAGACACTTGATTGTATTTTACTGTAATTAATAAAAATAATTCTTGCCCTATCATCGCTGAAGGTTTGAACAGGGCCTTGGGCTTTGGATTTTTTTTTTGTCTGAGGAAGATATCCAGCTAGCCTATGCAATGTGGGTGGTTCTACTGAGGTTCCTGCTTGTGCTTGAAATAATGTAATAATGCACTGAGAGGCACCTGAGGGCATCCTCCTCCAGTAAAGCTGGAAAGTCACCACATAACCACTACTGTGTTGGTGCAACGTAAAACCCAACCAAAAAATAATAATAAATAATTAAAACAACAATTTAAGATGTTTGGATAATTTTAATATTTTTAAATAAGCAAAAATTATTACAATCATTTAGGGGGGGAATAAGAAATATATTGGGGGGATGGGGCTGGAATATATATTTTCATGGCAGGGTCGAATGCTGCTCATTTTCGCACACACAAAAAAAAACAACATAGTATTACAGAGAAAAGTATACTTTTAATAAATGCCTATGTATAATAAATGCCTATGTTTTATTGTTAAAAAAAAAAAATTGTTTGAAGTGTGGTCAATAAATTTACATATCAATTTGCATAACATATTGACTTATGATGTTATGATTAGATTAAGTTAGTATGACTTTACAAGCAAAACTGAGTAAATGTAGCCTCTTGAGTTGAAAAATATTTCAATCTCACACTGAAACAAACAAATATCTATGAATAATCTGTGAAAAATATGCTGTAACAACTAAGACTGAAGAATTTTGTATGCTGGTTATATTGTTGTACTAAACAGATAGACTATTAATAAAGAAATATATAGAATTGACCTTTATTTTCTCTGTAAAATTTAACAATTCATCTCCTCTCTGTGATAATATCGAATCCATAATACAACCGAAAACAATCAAATATAGAAATGTTATTAAAACTTTTTCTGATGAACAAACCATTAATTAGTGTCTTCTTGTGATTAAAATAATGGGTTCCAGCCCTACTGGGACCACAACAATGTTTCCTCATGTGGCGCTACCACTAATAAGTTCAAGAATGCTTATTGTTGAGTTGTCCGGATAAGCCTAATCTTTCTTTACAATACAGATAAAATTAAACTATATAGTACGGTGATCATTGACTATTAACCTAGCTTAAAGAACATCGGTGGTTCTACTCAGGAGCTCGTTCTTGCCTGAAACAATGCACAAAAGGGCACCTGAGGTCTTCCTACACCAGTAAAGCTGAAATGTCACCATATGACCTATACTGTGTTTGTGCAACCTAAAATCCAATCAAACAAACAGCAGTCATTGATCATTAATTCATCAATTTTTTATTGATATATATCACAAGCTGATATCAAATAAATATATCAAATTGAATACTTCGCAAAAAGTAGAAATCATTTGAATGAGTGTTATAAACTGTATTTATAGTGTTATGCATACCTGTTTTAGTCATCAGAAATACAATATACTTAAATAACATAAGTTTTCTTGGTAATAATTTCTCTGTGACCTCTCAAAAATTAAATTCATGGTTAAAGCTAGCCAAGAATAAAAGAGTTAGAGTGACTTTCCTTCAAACAAAATGAGAACTATTTGCACAAGACCCAGAAAAAATGGGTTTTATAATGAAATTGTAGTGATATTGTGAATCAATGTTGAATCTTGTATATCAAAGAGGTATCAATATCGCAATATTCAATGACAGCCTAAATTGGCAGTACATATACATAATAGTGACAAAATTTTACATTAAATTATATTGAATTATTTATGTTGGTTTTCATTTGAAGATTGTTCTTTAAATATTTCCTCTAATATATCACTGTTGACATTAGCAAGTTCATTATGATCTGTAGTATCTCGCTTTCCCTTCTCCTCAGTTAAAACTTGGTCCTGTTCAATGACAGAATCATCGGTAAACTCTTCACACATAGTCGTGTTACTGTCCATACTTGAACTATGCATAAGTTGTATTCTTGCGATACTTTGATTTATACATGCTGTGTTTGGTAACTCTTGGAATTCAGTGATATTTTCTGGACTCTGAACATTGTTTGTCTCCTCACCGGAAATTTCTAAGTCACTTTGCGGGTTGAAAAAACCTGAAGTCTGTGTTTCCTTTTGGTATATCTGTTTTATTTCCTGAAGTTGTTTAGGTGTGATACTGCTTGTTAAGCTTGGTATTCTGGTCCCATGACTGTCATACTGTAAGTTTGAGTCTAGTGACCGTAAAGAACTGCTGAAATTTGGACGTTCGGAGGTTGTGCTTTCGTCTGTAAGACTTGAGAAGGCAGTAGAATCGGATCTATTCTGGCGTTGTCTTATTCTGAGTCTTTTACAGCAAGAACATGATAGAAATGACCTTTCAGGGCTTTCATTTAGATATTCCACTATGTGACTATAGTTTTTATGAAGGGCTTTTTTCAATATTTCTATAGCTGTGTATGGAGAATCGTAATTGTTTATGGAGTTTAAAATTTCATTCCATACTTGTGATTTATTTTTATGAAAACTTTCAGTCTCATAGATGTCTCCATGTGTGTTGTCAGATATGAGCTTTTCTTGAAAAAGAAAGTCCCCAATGTCTTTCAGGTCAACAGTCAGTTGCATAATGCAAATAATGCATTTTGGTTTCTGTTTGCCTTCATTTACGATAATGTCTAGAGTCTTATAAACTTCTTCCTTAAGATGATGATGATCCTCGCCAACAATGTCTAGAAATGTTTCTATAACTTGAGGTCCCCGTGATCTTATTTTCCGTATTAGGCTTCGTGCTTTGTCTTTGTCACTAGGAAACGAAGAAATAGTTGCAGATTCATCTTCGCTAAGACATCCAGTGGCGACTAATTGATCAGGTATGCTGGTTTGTTTGAAGGTTAGATCATCTGTAAATCTCACAATGTTTCTCTGCAATGCCTCTGCTAAGTTTAGTAGTTTAGATACATCTTTTGTTGAAGGTTTTGAACCTGAAGTAAAAAAACATTTAGAGATTTGAAAAAAAAAAAAATATGTAGGGGCAATAGGCTGAAATTTTGTTCAAAATATTGAAGGGGAAAAGAAAATTTCATGAGTTATAGGATATGTATCATTTGTTTTTACCAAAAAGTAAGTGGCTCCAGTGTTAATGTTTTGTTTATGACATAGATGCATACCAGACTTTTGTTGACATTGCGCTTTGACCAGGACCATTACTGTTTGCTGCTTTGAGTTATGATTTTGTTTTCAAAATTGCTTAAAAACACTATATGGATCATTTCAAAATTAAACATTTGACATGTCTATTACACACACTCATCTTGAACCTTATTATATAAATTATAAGATATAAGGCTAAAATATTTTACCTTTTTCTTTTCTGATGATTTTAGGAGGTTGTTTGTCTGTTTGACTTCCCCCTGCTTTAATAAGCTGGTTTAGTTTTCGTATAATGTACTGTTGCCCCTGAACCAGAGATTGTACCTGTGACTCCAAGAAGTCTAACCTCTGAGAAATAAACACGGCTTCCTCGGACATTTTCTATTGGTGTAAATATATCTGAAGTAAAAGTAATACTTCTCAGTGTGAGGGCTTTTTAAATTATCTTAATATTGGACAAGGTAATTACAGAAACACTTTGAAATTTCAGTCTCATTATTCTTAATCATTGTTCAACATGGACCTTTCTTTTCTTGACTAGTTTTTTCTCATTGTTAAATAAACAGATCAGGTTTAAAAGAGTACAGAAGGTCATGTCAAGTAGGAACAAATAATAACAGTAAAAGATGTACACGTAGTTACAATATTCATAAATTAATATTCATAAAGTAAGAAATTCTCACCAATCTAGCGATCTTTTGTTTTAATTAAATCCACTACTAGCCTAGTATATCGGTAGTTTGTTTAAGGAAGTGATTTGAGTGTCTGCGTTGTCAGTTATGATAAAGATATGTATATACAGTGGAGACTATATAAACGGGAACCCTATAACTTTCCTTCAGAAGCATATTGCACTATACTTGGTATGTCTGTAGCGACACCCTGGAAGATGTGTTTTATGACACTAAATTTACTCCAAAATTGGTAATATTGACCTGTTTAACAACATGTTAAACAATTTGTAATTAGGAGATAAATTCAATGTGTATAGGCTGTGCACTGAAGTGTTACTTTAGCCACAGGTACAGCTCGAATAAGATACTCCTTCCATTATCTATTTAGATCAATATTGACAAATATAGGGTATAGATAATTCTTACATAAAAGTATACTACCGTGTATTTATCACATAAATCTTTTACAACCAAAACAATTACTCATTTTTTTTTATTTTTATAAATAATTATATAAATGAGCCAAAATTGTTAACAGTGTGGCGAATGGAATTAGAATGAAAATAAAAATATAATTCAATCTGTTCAATGACGTTTTAAAATGAACATACATTCAATAACCTTGTAAGTTTTACTTCAATTGTGCAAAACATTAAATTGATTACAAGTTATAAAAGTGAAAAATGAAAAGTTATGTGACTAACTATAAAGAGTATGTTCTGAAAGTAAAAGCCATAATCTAAGCATGTGCACAAATTTGAAGATTTGAACTTTAAAAAATGTTTTCATAACCTGAGCGCTTCATGAACTGAACTCTCTAAGCTATACGCTACTTGGAGTGACATTTTTATGGCCTCTTTTATTCTTCTTTGTTGCAATAAAAATGCAAAATGTAATAACTCAACTTGCACAACCCATTATATCATAATGGTATGAACAAATAATGTAAACATTATTGTGTTCAACTTAATGGAAAGTGCGCTTAAAATAGCTACATAATTATACAGTAGTTTATCATCAGATTTATGTAATTGACAGACATAATTATGTATGATAAAACTGTGAATGTGTTTGCCTTTATGATTGTAAAATGTTGTGGTTGTTTTCACTCAATATTTGCTTTAAAGTCCCTATCAAAATTAATGGTATGAAGACTGGATATTAAGAACTTATACTTATTGATTACATAAATTATTTTATCATGAAACTGCCAGAAATATGATTATGTCTCATAAACTGTCTGTCCATCTGTCTGTCCATCTGTAACACTTGTGCCCAGTCCATAACTTTTAACTCTTTGGAAATTTTTGAAACAACTTAGCACAAATGATCACCATTATGAGACGATGTGCAGAGGGCAATAATTGGGTTGCTACACCCAAGGTCAATGTCACACTTAAAGGTCAAGTGTAAAAATGTCTATATTTTGTGTCTGCTCCATAACATTTAAACCACTGCAATATTTTAAGATAGCTTGGCAGAAATGCTCACCATTATGACACTATTTGCAGAGCGCAACAATCGAGTCACTACCGTCAAGGTCTGTGTCACACTCAAAGGTCCAATGTTAAAACATTTAGTTTTCATGTCGTCTCTATAACTTACTGACAATTCAACTTGGCACAAATCTTCCCACCCTGACACAATCTGCAGAGCACAAAATCCAGGTTGCTACCCCCAAGTTACATCCAGGTTGCTTCCACCAAGGTCAAGGTTATATGTTCCCCATAAGGTTTTGACTTTATGGAAGATTTTAAATAACTTGGCACAAATAATCACCATCATGAGACTTTGCCTTATGATATACATGGCATAACATCAAGGTCATGGTTGGTTTAAGGTCAAGAAGTACACATTCATGTCTGCTGCGGAAGGGTATATGTATTTAGCTGTCCTTCAGACTGCCTTTTATACAAGTAGTAATGTACTTCTATCCATTTTATAAAATCACATTGATGGCATAAAAGGAAACTTATCTATTGACAAAACTGATGGGATTGTGTCTAGTGATCCCCTGTATCTAGTGACCTTTTTTGTTTCCTCCAATGGAAGGTCACTGAAGACAGTCTACACTGTATTTAGATAAGTTAAATGTGGGTAAAGATAAACTATCTTTTGGTGAAAATATTATCAGTGATAAAATGTTAATTGTTCTTTTATCATGATTTACACATTTGATTAATTGAATGATGTCATTAAAGTTAAGTTACACTATATATAGTTTCGTATCTTACTTGACTAAAGTTTATTACTGATATTGTAAAAGTCTCTGGACCAAAGTGCCTGTGCCATCACTACAGAGCCATCACATTAGCTGCACAATTTTAATATTTAAATCCCTAAGAGACCTTTCAAAAATCAAATCCAGACAAGTCGATCATAGAAATATAGGTAGGTAATGGTTAATGTAAAAATACAAAGGATATTTGAATTTTCTTCTATATAGGAGTTTGACAAGGAGGACTTTTCACCCTTTCCCTAATGAGCATATTGTGAAAAATGGCCGTTTTCACTGAAAAGCCTCCTGATACAAGTTCAAACTGCTATGAAACTATGAAAAATGCTTCAATACTAATCAAACTTGGCACAAATTTTGACTGGACCATTGCCTTTGTAACGAAATGCTCAGTCTTAAATTTAATGTTACCATGGCAACGAGGGGACATCTCAAAATTGCCAAAAATCAATATTTTGCCTCAATTTTCCACCATTTATTTTAAAGTGCTGCAACTTCTCAAGGGATTGAGATAGAGTCAAAGGCTTTTCAGCGTTGGTTACACGTTACGTTATGATCGACCTGGGGTCATTTTTAGCCTCTCACAAGTCCAAAATTTTCTTGGTGATGAGGGGGACTCCGCCCCCCTTCAACCCCCCCCCCCAAAAGGAAGGGGGCACATCCCCCTTCTGGCAACCCCTGATGTATCTTTTGGACGGGGGGCGGCGCCGAAAAAGTGCTCACTTTTTTTAGCAACATTTCTCAAACGAAAACATGTGTTTGGGGCCCAAATAGGACATTTTTTCACTATTTCAGGCCTAAAAAAAGGGGGGGGGGGTCGAAAGTGCGTTGTTTCGCGTATATATGAGGTAAAAGGTTATGGCATTACAATAACCTTATTTGTTATTTCTGACAAACATTTAAGATGAGATTATAGCTTGGATTCTCTTTGTTTTTAGCTTGACTATTTGGAGAATAGAGAGAGCTGTTGTATTCATCCTTTTGATTGCGTTGTATTCACTCTTTGTTTTTTGCTTTCAAGTTGGTATCTTCAAAACGACTCAAGGGACTAGGATAAAACTTCACACTTTTACTTCAGAGCATAATATGAGGTAGTTTTTTAAGGCCCATAACTTGAACATGGATTTTGACAGAATAATGGCCTTTTTTAACATTCTACATTATCCAGGCTCTTGATTTACTATCAAGCACGGAGAATAGTCGACCAACAACTCTTGTGTATGACATATAATGTATTTTTAGATACCTCCACTTGAAGAAAGTGATCCACACATATCTCAAGAGGCTCGTAACCTGGCTGTGGAACTTATACAACACTTTGATAGACTGGAAGAAAAAGAACAAGGGTATGTTGTATTGCTTGAAGTACCACTACTTAAAGGCACATTATGCCTCGTATATGAATAATTTTTTACTTCTTAAGAAAAGGCAATCATGAATTCTATCATGTTTAAATAATGGTTTTAGTGAATGCTAGATACTTGTCACCTATAAAAATAGTGAAAGATGTGAAATAATTTGTCATATAAGTAGCAAAATGTAAACAAAGTAGTATTTTGACTTCCATACAAAATACAAATTCAATATAACAGTACTTATTACCAAAAAGCATCAGATGAACAAGATGGTTCAGGTAATCGGCCAATGAGAAACTTTTAGGGTACTATAAAAGTACACCAAAATTATAAAAAAAAAAACTTTTGAGAAATACATGAAAAAATGAAAGTATTTCCGAGGCATAATGGGCCTTTAACTCATGTGTTTGTTTGTGTCTGGCGGTAAGAATAGATTTCTAACAGTATTGCATGGTAATGTATAGTACTGGCTGGCAGTATAATGTTTACTCTACAAGAAGGTATTCTTCCTTATTTTTTACACCAATGCAAACCTGGTTACCTGACAATCCCTCATATAATCAGTGTTGGAGGACAAACATAGATAGATTATAGAGGTTACACTTTCTGTACTAAATATTTTATCAAAACAGTTGTCTCACCTGAAATTCAAATGTGTAAGTCAGAGGTTTTTTAATGAAAGGAGATTTTCCTTAACTGAGATAACCTGGGTTAACATAAAATGGAAATAGAAATAATGTTTAAATGAAGATTAAACATACAGAAGAAGGTTCGAAAATAAAAAGATTTTGTAAATTGGTAGTAAATTATTTAAAGGATTAAAAGAACTGGAAGGTTATTAAAAAATAGATAAATGTTTTTGTGTTTATTTAATATTTCAGACTTGATGATGCCACAGGATTTGCACCAATTCGGGGAACTGTTCTTGTGTTCCTTCCAGGTATATTCTCTTCAAATGATTGGGGACTTCACTTTCTGGTGCATTGACAAAACCAACATAATGTGTTTGTGACCAGCATGGATCCAGACCAGCCTGCACATCCGCACAGTCTGATCAGGATACATGCTGTTCGCTATCAGTTTCTCTACTTGTAATAGTGTTTGTAAGCGAACAGCATGGATCCTGATCAGACTGTGCAGATGCGCAGGCTGGTCTGGATCCTTGCTGGACGCAAACGCATTATGTTGGTTTTGTCATGGCGTGGCTCATTAAATATAAACCTGAAGTCTGCCATTTTACTATGCAGCCCACTTTTTCTGAACATGATATATAAAATGAGTATTGACAATCTTTATCAGCCAGTGGAAGGTGGGAAAGATGTCAAATGATTTAACACTTAACATTGTCATTGTAAGAAAACACAAAGGAAATGAAATCTATGTATGGAAAAATATATCATATGTAGCAAGTAGGACAAAATGTTAGGGGAAAAAACAACAAGGTAACTGTCAAAGTGAAACCTTATTTCTTTCTATAATTTATAGTTGGTGTCTTTAACATATATTAATATGAAATTAGGTGCTACCTATGGCGCGGAAAGCTCTTATGATTTATTATTTAAGCATAACATGTTTAGTGTATATGTTAACCAGATCTATCATACAATTCGTTAATAAGTAAATGCAGGTATTTTGTACCGTAATCAGAAACCAATAAATTGGTGGTGTTCAACCTATTATCGGAAGAGGGACCACTGCGCATGCGTCGGCGTTTGGAAAATCCCGTCTGCCATTTTCTGTTAATCTCTAATCACATCTGTTGTTTTTACGTTATTTTTAATGTGCTAATTTATCAAAAAGGATTTAAAAGTAACTTTTTACAATTATTATCGTTACTATAGTTCTTATGAATGAAATGAATGTTCATTTTCTGATTTTGTACATCATTCTTTCACCGGAAGTGTTATTTAGCATGCGTCTGCTAGCAATAGTCTGAATTATGTAGACGCTCATTAAAAGCGCTGTGATATCTATATTTAGCTCAAAAGAATTTCAAAATGGCGGCGCCCAGTTAACTAAGGATTTTTTTACAGCTCATTAGGTATAGGATATATATTTTTTGGAAATTTTCATTTACTTTTAATTTGATTTCATTTGAATTGATACGCGTCATACATGTTATCTAAGAGCGCTTCGGCCCCGCTCGGACTTTCCGCGTATTATATGGTCTGTTGAGACATTTTGATATTTTTGTTATTTCAGGTTTGGCTGAGATTGGTTCCCTTGAAGAAGCATTATTTAAATTAAGTGCCAAGCACCAGTAAGTTATAATGTGGTTGAGGTTTGGCATGCACTTTAATGTTTCTTAATTTTCTCTCAGTATTCATGGCTACATCCCTGCGAGGGGTATGACATTAGTGGAAGATAGATAGATAGTATTCACTTAAAATTTTCCTATTAAGTGTTTTGTGCATTATTTGCTTCTCAAGCATCACTGAAAGTATTCATTTAAAACCTAACATAGTGTTTACCATACCTAATCGTGATTGTCACTACTAATCTGAAACCAATAACTCAATAATGGAATTTAACTGAATTATTTCCCTTTGTGAAATTTAAGCACCGACATAGATAAGTACAATGTTGGTCAGTCAGTGCCTGTGTTTAAATTGATTGGCAAGAAAAGATTTTTAATCTGAAATGAAAGCTTAGCAAAATAACAAGAACGCAGGTCTGATATTGTATCAGATAAAACTAAATTTTTGTTTGATTGAGTCACACTAAGTCTATCCGTGTACATGTATATAGATATCTTTATTTATCATTAAATAATTCCATGACATTAACTGGTGTTTCTCAATTTCATATATGTTTTTTGCATGATATCAATTGATATCAATTAATATAAGGCCTTAAAGACCTTAGGTATTTCCACTTTTGATTGTAAATAGCTTCCACATATTTATTTGAGTTTATTATTTTATTTTTACAATCACAGACTGCGACTCATTCCTTTACATTCAACAATAACAATGGAAGAGCAAGCTCAGGTGTTCTGTCAGCCATGTGCAGGATTCAGGAAGGTGATACTTTCTACAAACATTGCTGAGAGCTCCATCACTGTACCAGATATAAAATATGGTATGTATATAAATAGTGCTGAAGATGTTATTACCTCTTCACTCTGGGATTTTGTATCTACAGTAAACTCGTCTGTATTCCCTAGAGGCTACTGTTTGGTCCAAATATTCTTGAAATTTGTTGGAAAGGTTATTTAAATGATTTTTAGCTTTAATTCCAATATACATAATTTGGCATTAAACAACAAGGTGACAGCACATAAAAAGACTTATATGGAAACGCCTTATTATGCCCCCACTTCGAAGAAGAGGGGGTATATTGTTTTGCATTTGTCAGTCCGTAGGTCCGTCGGTCCGTAGACCAAATGGTTTCCGAGTGATAACTAAAGAACCCTTAGGCCTAGGGACTTCAAACTTGGTATGGTGATTGGTCATGACCAGTAGATGACCCCTATTGATTTTGGGGTCAAAGGTCAAGGTCACATTGACCTTGTAGGTGAAAACAGTTTCCGAGTGATAACTAAAGAACCCTTAGGCCTAGGAACTTCAAACTTGGTATGGTGATTGGTCATGACCAGTAGATGACCCCTATTGATTTTGGGGTCAAGGGGTCAAAGGTCAAGGTCACATTGACCTTGTAGGTGAAAACAGTTTCCGAGTGATAACTAAAGAACCCTTAGGCCTAGGAACTTCAAACTTGGTATGGTGATTGGTCATGACCAGTAGATGACCCCTATTGATTTTGGGGTCAAGTGGTCAAAGGTCAAGGGCACATTGACCTTGAAGGTAAAAAGGGTTTCCAATCAATAACTAAAGAACCCTTAGGCCTAGGGACTTCAAACTTGGTATGGTGATTGGTCATGACCAGTAGATGACCCCTATTGATTTTGGGGTCAAAGGTCAAGGTCACATTGACTTTGTAGGTAAAAACGGTTTCAGATCAATAATTAAAGAACGCTCAGGCCTAGGAACTTCAAACTTGTTTTGGTGATTGGTCATGACCAGTAGATGACCCCTATTGATTTTGGGGTTTGACCCTGGTATTGTTAAATTTCTTGTCTCGTGAGAAAACCAAATTAAATTATGATGGAAGATGTGTTAAAGCCAAGAGTATGATAGTATGATCTTTATTTAAGTGATTGATTTCTGCTTGACGAAGAATCTGGTTTGTGATTTTGACACCAACTATACCAGTCTTCAAGTCCACTGGGCTTCAGTAGCAAACTGTACTCAAAGGAAAGGTAAGTCTTAAGTCACACATTTCATATTTTCTTAGTTATTATACATTTGTATGAACATACATTACAGATAGGTACTCTTTTATATGTTTTCAAAGTATAATAAAGTCCATCAATGCAATTAAGTTTTGTTGTTCTGATGATTTCATGTTTGTTGGAAGTATCAAAGTATACTATACTAGTCTCTCCTGGACCTGTGCCATTAATATAATCCAGACAAAAATAATGCCAAAGATGTAGCTGCATTTATAGACATGGCAGATTAACTAGGCAGATTAACATGTTATTGTCCTAAACCATTGACTTAAAGCTTATGATAAAACTTCAGTAAAAATTCTAATGCTCACTGGGGCTATTTTTTGTTTTTTATTCCAATGAATGATCAATTTAAAATATCAGGTAAACAAAAACAAAAATGTACTTAATTTATTATTCTTATGTTTTCTTACTTTACCAAAAATTTGTTTAATGAACTTGCCTTGTTTTGATTTTGGACTTATCCATTGATACATAAAGGGGTTGTAATAACAAGATACTTACACTTTAAATTTTAATGGATTTCAATTACAAAATACAGAAAATGGTCTAGTAAATAATTTAGAGCCTGGTTATACTGGCTAGTATGGCTCTACTGGTGGCAAAGATTAATTTTTAAGGCGCCATAGTGCGAAAAGGAATGTAGTACTAAGGATATGTCATCAGTAATCAATTACTCTCGTAATGTTATGCATAGACCTGTAATTCAGAAAGATACATCGATTTTAGTGCAAGGTTAGGTATGTTCCAATATTTTGATTATGTATTATCCTTTATAATTTCATTCGCATCGTAGGTCGTGCTGGACGTGTCAGTAATGGGCGTGTCTACAGACTGGTTACCCGACATTTCTTTGAGCACCGGTTACCAGAATATGGAACACCGGAAATGAGGGTTTGTACTTTTGTCAGTTAATAAATTTTTTATCCATTGAACTGCATGGTTTAAATGTCTTCCATATTTTGTCATAACTTTGGTTTACTGACCATCAATATAGTGCCCATTTACTGTGGGTTTGAATCAGTTGAAGAACTTTTGATCTTTCATAGGTAACTATGCAGCTTGCTGCAAGAATGCTTGTGGCATTTCCCTAGACAAAGGATTCATCTAAATCATATCATAAAAAGCTTAATGTGGCACCCATTGCTTATCTATCTTTTGCATATTCATTTGCTTTGTTAAAAAAGTATATACAGATCTGTTATTGATTCTAATTTCATAAGCTATCTCATCATGCTGCTGGTTACCTTCTCTGATAGCATTAAAAAATCTATAACACCTTTTTCCACCAAAAACATTCAGTCTTGATGTACGCTAAAATTTCTTCCCTTATGAGCATGAATGCATTATCCGTCTTAGTTGTTTACTTTTATGTGCATGATGTCATCACATTAATAAATACATGTAACAATTAGGAAAGGCGAACATACTTATGTGTTGAATTTAATTAAGATATGTCTACCTATTTATAGAAATATTCTCCTATATTCTCCTGTGTATGTATAGTCATTTATATATTTTTTCAGAGATGTCCTCTTGACAAGCTGATATTACAGGTGAAGGTACTGGATTTAGGGGAACCAAAGGCTATTCTAGCACTGGCTCTTTCTCCACCTAACCTTGATGATATAGAGAGGAATATTCTCACACTTAAAGAGGTATTACTTATGATATACTTATTATAAAGACAATACATCAATGGAAAAAGCTGGTATGTCAGCTGGTAGGTGGCTTGACATAAACAATTTCTTTTTTGGGCAATTTGACAATTTAACTGTCACAGAATAGTCATTCAGTGCCTTGGCACATATTTTGTCAGTATTTTGTGATTTAGATTTTGAAGTAGTGTTAGAGCCCCTTGTTGTTTCCATGAATGTTATGTTGCCAAAAAACCTGGCCTTGAGGTTTTAAAGCATTTTTTTTAGCTGTCTCAAAACTCTGGTTATTCATTGATGAGTGAACATTCTGAACAAACACCTGAGATCTGAGTTTCAGTGTATGATATTTATACCGCCGCACAACAAAGTTGTAAGGGGGGTATACTGGAATCAGCTTGTACGTCCGTGCGGACGTCCGGCCGTCCGTCGGTTTTTTCTTGTCCGACCAATAACTTAACATTCCTTTGACCCACAGTCTTCATATTTAGCATGGAGATTAGTCATGATTAGTAGATGACCCTTATTGATTTTGAGATCACCAGGTCAAAGGTCAAGGTCACAGGGGCCTTGACTTCAAAAAGCGTGTCCGCCCAATAAGTTAAGATTGCTTTGACCCATAGTCTTCATATTTGACATTGAGGTTAGTCATGATTAGTAGATGACCCCTATTGACTTTGAGGTCACCAGGTCAAAGGTCAAGGTCACAGGGGCCTTGACTTCAAAAAGCTTGTCCGCCCAATAACCTAAGATGCCTTTGACCTACAGTCTTCATATTTGGCATGGAGGTTAGTCATGATTAGTAGATGACCCCTATTGATTTTGTGGTCACCAGGTCAAAGGTCAAGGTCACAGGGGCCTTGACTTCAAAAAGCGTGTCCGCCCAATAACTTAAGATTGCTTTGACCCCACAGTCTTCATATTTGACATTGAGGTTAGTCATGATTAGTAGATGACCCCTATTGACTTTGAGGTCACCAGGTCAAAGGTCAAGGTCACAGGGGCCTTGACTTCAAAAAGCTTGTCCGCCCAATAACTTAAGATGCCTTTGACCTACAGTCTTCATATTTGGCATGGAGGTTAGTCATGATTAGTAGATGTCCCCTATTGATTTTGAGGTCACCAGGTCAAAGGTCAAGGTCACAGGGGCCTTGACTTCAAAAAGCTTGTCCGCCCAATAACTTAAGATGCCTTTGACCCACAGTCTTCATATTTGGCATGGAGGTTAGTCATGATTAATAGGTGACCCCTATTGATTTTTAGGTCACTGGGTCAAAGGTTAAGGTCACAGGAGCCTTGACTAAAAAAGTTTGTCCACCCATTAACTTAAGAAACCTTTGACCCACAGTCTTCGTATTTGGCATAGATGTTGATCATGACCATAAGGTGACCCCTATTGATTTTGAGGTCACTGGGTCAAAGGTCAAGGTCACAGGGACCTTGACAAAAAAAAGCTTTTCCCCTCAATTGCTTAAGAATACCTGTCTGCAGTGTATTGTTTTTGACATTTTCACATTTGAAGCATGTAGAATGCACTGGCTTAGTAACCTCAGATTTGACAGGGAGGTTGTCATTGAGCTTTAAATGGCCACTGTTGATTTTGACAAAGTGGTATGCGGGGGTATTCACGCCATGATAGTGGCAGTTCTAGTTCATTTAAACCTCTGGGTCTGTTTCTAGAACATTTTCCTGTCACTTGTTTGATTTTCATGAACAACTATGTTGTTTTGGTATTGCTTTATACCCTTTTGTTGTCATACACGAAATTGGGAAGAGCAAAGTTATTTGATATGTAGCATTACCTAGTGGTTATCTACAAAGTAATAAATCATGGTTCCACCTTTGGGAACTTTTTTATCAATTTTCCGATGACTTCGGAAAGTATATGCCTCTCATTTTGTTATTAAGGTTGGTGCCCTGTCTACAAAAGGAACAGGTAACCCACATGATGGTGAACTGACGTTTGTTGGTCGAGTGCTAGCTGAACTCCCTGTTGACACGAAGATCGGCAAAATGCTAATGCTAGGCCATGTGTTTGGACTTTTGGAAGAGTGTTTGATAATAGGTGCTGCTATGTCACTGAAAAGTGTGTTTGCTCAACCATTCAAGTTAAGATTGGAGGCTTACAGGTATAAATTTACATTGTTCATGCTATGACCTTGTTGACCTGTACGAGACTATAACTTGATTAACAATAATACAGAAAAAAATAGAAAAACTAGCAGTTTGTCAGATTATTTTCATAACAAACTAGTTTTGAAGGATTTTCCAATTGATAACTCCAATTGTATTTCAAGCTCAGGGTATCCTTGTCTGAGTGTTAAGGTCTTTGACTTTGAACCACTTGCCCCTCACTGCTTTTGGTTTGCACCTTCCAGTGACTTTGATTCTTTTATGAGGGGAAGCAATCCAGATAGCTTACGGAAAGTCTTTGGTTCTACTCAGATCCATGCTTTCCAGATAGCTTACGGAACACCTTTGGTTCTACTCAGATCCATGCTTTCCAGATAGCTTATGGAACATCTTTGGTTCTACACAGATCCATCCTTGTGCCTATGTAATGGGGCTAGTGAAAACTGGCGATTGCACAAACTGGACATTTGCTCCCTTATTTGTGAAGGCTGATATTTGCTCCCTTGTATCTTTTGAAGAGGCTGACAATTTTGCCCTCCTAAAGATTTTGAAGAGCAAACATTTGTCCCCATATGTTAAAACTTTAATGCAAGTAGAGACACAATACAACTTTAAACCCATCAAAATAAACAAATACCAGGCTCCATGAAAACTACATGAATTCTGACAATTTTTAGGCTGGCTTGGTTTCATTTTGTTGAGCAGCTGATTATGATGTTAGATTTGATCGTTCAAGTATAATAAAGATGAATAAAGAACTTACAATACATTAAAGATCTGTCATTAAAATTTGTTTTTATTCTTTATAACTATTAGATTCCGTTGAACAAATGATGGCAGCAGGTATACTTACTAGCAGTTTAGTAGTGCTTGAAATATATTTCTATTATGATAGTTACATTTTCACAATGCAGAGTGCCCCTTGTTGCTGAGGGGTTGCCTTTGATGGTTGAGAAATAATAATTGCAACTAAATGGGTTCGGAGAAACTGGAGACAATGCATCTCTAAGCTCCAGCAGGTGATGTGGTTTTGACCCCTAGTGTTGCTTTTGAAGTTTGTAACACCCAAGGCTTTTCTGTTTCGGCGCCATATGACCTATACTGTGTTGGTGCGCTGTAAAACCAAACAAACCAAACCAATAATGCAGAGTGATTAATGATTAATGCATGTAACTTTTAAACTCATATTTTCAGGCACAAGTTAGAGTGGGCTAACGGATCTCAGAGTGACTCTATTGCTATACTTAATGCATATAAGGTAACATTTGAAACATTCTATTGTCTGAAGTTGTTACTTTTCAAGAAATCATAATGGTTTTCTCAAATTTTCTTTTTATTACCAAATATCTGATTTTAACAATAATAAAGAACATTTTAAATGATGTGTGTTAGATAGGATTTTATGCTTCATCTTGCATACTTTGAAAGACAAACAATTGCAATTATTTGTACTGTTCGCTATTGACTGACTTTTGACTTACAGTTTGTTTTGCATTAATGTATTGGTACAACTTCTAATGTACAATCACTGGTATCTCAATCTCACATTTGAATGGAAAGGAATATTTCAATATTGCTTTTATCATCTTTATGAGAAGGCTATTCAGCTCACTTATGGATGGTCAGTGGTTCTAGTTAAATGCACTATGGGTTATCTTCAATGGTGTTCAGCTTTCTTGAAAGTTTTGCATCACATGAAATCACATAAAGCAGCAATCTTATCAAAATTATTTCCTAACTGGCACTCCATTACCTTTTGCTATATAACATAGAGTAAATAACATAGAGTATTGAAGCAAAAATAAAGAGCAGATATATACTGAACCAAAAAAGAAACTTTCGCAAAGTATGTGCCAGTTGTTCAAGGGTACCACTTAGATGTACACACTTATATACATGTAGTAGCTTGTAAAACTTGTTTTGTTTGCAAAATCGGTCAGCTAATCCCCGTATAAAAGCCCGATATGTTTATTCAACGTAAAAATCGAGTTCAAGGATTGAATATCTGCATTCAAACTTGGAGAAAGTTTCTTTTTTGTTTCAGTATATATTATTGAGATTGAGTACTGCATTAGATTGTCATTATAAAGAATACATATAAATTGTAGACATGGGAAAGGAAAAGAGAGCAGGGAGAGTTTAAGAGAAGTGGTGGCGGAGGAGAAGTGGGTTGGGGTAAAAACTACTATCTACAAATACGTCGACTGAAGGAGGTAAGTGAGCAAGATTTTAATGTAGGTTATTTGAAATCAAAAAACGTATGATCAGCATAATGCTTGATAATTGTCAGTAGATGTACCATTCTTTGAGAAAAGGGATGAAAGCATATTTATAGCAAACACACTGAATCAATTATAATTGACTTGCTTACCCTAAAATAAGTGTTAAACGGCATGGAAACTTGAGACTGCATGGATATGGTGGCTTGTCTTGTAATGACAAATTTATTTAAACTTCTGTTAATTGATTGTAAAAAAAGAGATTTTTTTCTCAGCATTTCTGGTGTCTTATAAGTGAACATCATCTTGATTTAAGTCTAAGATCTTATGATCATTACTTTGAGTATTGAGACACATTTACCTTCCTGATATGGCTCACTATATTTGAACCTAAAGACCTCTATGGATTACACTATCTGTCTGTATTTGTTTGACAGATAACATTACAAAACTTTGATGATGTAAATTGTTGTAAGTAAGATATATAAAGCTGTAATTGGTTACTATAGATACAGGAGCTGATCAAGGACATAGAGAAGAGATTGATGAAATTTAACATAATGAGACCACAGCATGCTCCTGTATATGCCCATACATTATCGGAAGATCAGGAAAAACTTCTACTTAAGGTAAACCTTACACTGCATTGTAATATATTTATTTAAGTTAGTCTATTTTGAGATATTCTCAATTTGAATATAGTCTTTTTTAACCATAAGTATTTTTAACCACTATTGTGAATCAAGCATTTGAGTCGTTGACCAACCAGCATTAATATTGTATTTTGTATAAAGGTCATGATCTCAGTTGGGCTCAAACCCAGGATCCCTAGTTGGAGAACCAGAAAACATAACTACTAGCCAACCTTCCACTGCTATAGTCATATATTAACCTGACTGTATCATCTTTTGTCTTTTACAAGGGGCAAGTGATTTTTAGTAAGCGACTTTGATTATTGACACCACAGTGGTGGGGTGGCTGTGTTATAACTATTTCATGTCTTGTATATTATAGGTGGTGTTGTGTGGAGCATTCTACCCAAACTACTTTGTTAAAGGTGAGATAGATGAGATGGAATCTCTGAAGGCATTATCTGGGAGAGACCCTCTCAACACAGTGATGGTTAGTTTCTGCATTAACTTGTTAAAAAACCTTTCTAAGACAAGTTTATCATTATTTCTCAAAGCGCTATATGACGTTTATTAAGAGACCGCATTTAACATTTTACAATTGTTAAGATTGAAAATAGTTCAGACATGCATAAATTGAATATTTAAAAAAAAGCAAATAGAAGGTGTAACCTTCAAATTTTTGGAAGTATTTGTTTTCATCATTCCAATGAGCCAAGTGATCTATTGGAATTTAAGCATTCATGATGTCTGTTATATATGCACAGGTGAAAGGTTTACCAGCCAATCAGGGTACATTGTACAAGCAGGTGGTGGAAGATTTGTTCCGGAAATGTGGGGCCAACCCTAAAGCTTACTTTGAGGAAACAAGGTAAAGTTGCATAAAACAATTAGGCAATAAAAAGTGACTTGTCTGTGCTATTTAGTATCAGTATAGTGGTAGGCCAGTCTGTACCATTGTGCAGTCTTAACAAACTCTGATACTACTGGATTCTCAGTTGTTTTTTTTACTTGCTTATCTCAATAGAGAGAGCATAAGATTTATCAACTGAGGGTTGCTGGTTAGATCCTCCGGCAAGTCAAAAACTCCCATTTGTTTCTTACCACCGATTCAGAAATCTTGTGAAATTAGTAGTCGGTCACTTGCTTAGAAATTGGCAATTACTGGTTAGTTATCAAGGAACACCGATAGTTTGAACGTCCATAGAGACATGACCAAAAATGTGTTGATATTGGCTTTAAAGAACTAAACATAAGTATAAGTACTTAAATGCTGATATTCCTTAAATAAATCATGAAATTATTAATAAACAGTTTCATAATCAAAGCAATAAAAGGTGTTAATGAGTTTCCAGTGGCCACTAAATATTAACTTAAATCACACACTTGAAATTAATGGACATGCATGTTTATTATTAACACACTATATCTTGCAGAGCTTATGTGGAATTTCCAAGGAGAGCAAACAGTAGATCAAAGGTGCATGAAGGAGTTTACATGGCTCTTAAAATGAAGTAAGTACAATTGGATTACATTTACCTACGATGAGGTGGTCCATCTGGTCGCACTACTGAAAATAAATAAGGGGCCATCTAACTGCAATCAGAGCAAAAGAGGGCAGTAGAGTTCATTTCAGGGGCCTATAGCCCTCTATAAATAAAAGAAAATGAAATAAATGGCCCTCATTCCATTTTGGTTAGCACGTCTGTCTGCATGTACAGGTTTTATTCTTTTCAAGCTGATCACTTGGCTGAGAAGGAATAAGCCATGGATAATGTAGTTTAATAGTGACATTGTCTATAGTCAGTAGAGGACATCTATTGAGTTTGAGGTCATTAGGTAGGTCAAGGTCACAGTTAAACTATAGAATCCTTGTCATGAGTTTATATAACTTGGTAGAACCAGTAGATGACCCTTATTTATATCTATGTCAAGGTCACAGTGAAATCACTGTAATATCCATTGGATCAGTTACTTTAGAAAAATAACTCTTAAGTTTGTATATAACTAATAGGAACATTGTCCATGGTCAGTAGATGATCCCTATTGATTTTGAGGTTGTCATTCGTCAGTCATAGTTTTGTGAAACATGTATGCACCAGATGGTAGTTAAAGATGACATTACTCATAAGTTATAATTGACTCTTTTTATTTTAGACAGTTGAGAATGCCGATGGTCATCAACTTGTATACTCCAGAGGAGGCTCGGGAAATGTTGAGTAAATTACAAGATGCACAGGACAAGTTGACCAAGTCTGGAAGTCTTCGTACTAACAGATTAACTGCTACTGGTCAGATTACCGAGGAATCTGGAAGTAACAGGGTCGCCACACATGTTAGTCCACCTGACCCAGCCAAGGACGTTATCAGTATCTGTATTACAGAGGTAAAGTAATTAACAAACAAGTTGTTAGTGGGATATTAGGGATATTTTTTATTTTCTTTCAAAGCACACCTATGTGTACAAACTTTTGGTTAGATCTAATTACAAATGATTTGTTTAGCCAAGAAATGCATTCAAATGGTCATATAATTTTTCCAACTGAAAGTTTCTTGAGAGATGAAATTGATTGAATGCATTGATCAATAAATGAATTGTGTGTTTGTTTTGTGAATTGTTGATTACTTATAATCAGTGAAAGTTTACCACATATTTGTAATGTGGACATGTCCTGCTTTGATTTTGAATCTTTTCATTGCTATTTTAGAGATTTTAACCATTACCTTCATGAACCAAAGTGATTAGCCTTTGCTGCCAGTGTTGAGCCAGGCCAGCCTGTACATCTGTACAGTCTCACCAGGCTCTATACAGTCGGCTGACTAACTTGAAACTTCCATTATGATGTCCCATAAATTAATATTGGACCGAAAAAGGAGGCTGGACAAGTCCATTTGAGAAATTCAGCAGGTTAAAGGGTAAAATGTGAAAAGTATAAAATGGAGATGCTGACAATGTAAAGTTGGGTTAGACTGCAAGAATGTGCTGGCTGGTAAGGCATTATACTTGTGTCATTATTAAGTTAATATAACCATCAGCATTTAAAGAGTTAAAAATTAAATGATGAATTAGCAAATAAGGACTGAAGTTTAAATATTATGTTGCATTTGATTACAGGTGATAGATTGTGGACATTTCTGGGCCCAGTATGGGGAAGATGAGAATTATAGAGATTTATACAAAGTACAAGAAGAACTTAATAAAGATCATGGTCACAGTTTGAGAGTATGTATACTGTGAACAATGTTGTGTCATGTTTAAATGCCCCCCACTAAAGGGGGATATAGATTTGCCCTTGTCTTTCTGTCCCGCTGTCAAGGTGTCTGTCAGTAGGGACTTTGGGTCATCTGTGTCTTATAGACACATTTTTAATTTTTCTTCATGAATTTTGGAACGGTCTTTGTTTCTGGATTTGGGAGTGGAGTCAGATTCTGCATAATATATCTAAATTTATCATATACCTGTGTGGATTTTGCAACGTCGTAAAAACAGTATTGCATGGTCATGCATATATTTTGATGTGACTTCATTTGCGTTATACTAACATAGTTTAAAACGCGCTAAATGTTAGCGTTACACTATAGGTGTGTCAGTGAATATGATTCTTTTCATTTTAAACACTCTTTATTTTGGGTATGTGATAAATAGAATATTATATTCCTGTAAGTTCATTACTGAATTTATTGAACTCGTAGTATAAAATAATATTATGCTCGCTACAGGCTCGCATAATATAACTTTATACAACTTCTTCAATAATTTCAGGATTGAACTTACACTCATTCAGTATCCTCTATTTGGATTACTTTTTAATGATTTAATTAATCAATTTTTTAACAGTGATTAGATCACCAATTTCTTGACAATAGGGATATATTTTTAGCTCACCTGTCACAAAGTGACAGGGTGAGCTTTTGTGATCGCTTTTCGTCCGGCTTCCGTCCGGCGTCTGTAAACTTTTACTTTAAATGACATCTCCTCATAAGCCACTAAGCCAATTTCATCCAAACTTCACAGGAATGTTCCTTTGGTGGTCACCTTTGAAAATTGTTCTAAGAATTTAATTCCATGCAGAACTCTGGTTGCCATGGCAACCAAAAGAAAAAACTTAAAATATCTTCTTCTAAAAAACCCAAAGAGCTAGAGCTAAGATATTTAGCATGAAACATCTTCTAATGGGTGTCTACCAAGTTTGTTCAAATAAAAGCCCTTGGATCATAATTGGCCCCGCCCCAGGGGGTCATTGATTTTCCCTATATGCATATAGTAAAAACTTAAAAAATCTTCTTTTAAAGAACCAAAATAGCTAGAGCTAAGATATTTAGCATGAAACATTTTCTAATGGATGTCTACCAAGTTTGTTCAAATAAAAGCCCTGGGGTCAAAATTGGCCTCGCTCCAGGGGGTCATTGAGTTTCCCTATATACATATAGTAAAAACTTAAAAAAATCTTCTTTTAAAGAACCAAAAGAGCTAGAGCTAAGATATTTAGCATGAAACATCTTCTAATGGGTGTCTACCAAGTTTGTTCAAATAAAAGCCCTGGGGTCAAAATTGGCCCCACCCCAGGGGGTCATTGATTTTCCCTATATGCATATAGTAAAAACTTAAAAAATCTTCTTTTACAGAACCAAAATAGCTAGAGCTAAGATACTTAGCATGAAACATCTTCTAATGGATGTCTACCAAGTTTGTTCAAATAAAAGCCCTGGGGTCAAAATTGGCCTCGCTCCAGGGGGTCATTGAGTTTCCCTATATACATATAGTAAAAACTTAAAAAAATCTTCTTTTAAAGAACCAAAAGAGCTAGAGCTAAGATATTTAGTATGAAACATCTTCTAATGGATATCTACCAAGTTTGTTCAAATCAAAGCCCTGGGGTCAAAGTTGGCCCCACCCCAGGGGGTCATTGATTTTCCATATATACATATAGTAAAAACTTAAAAAATCTTCTTTTAAAGAACCCAAAGAGCAAGACATAAGATATTTAGCATGAAACATCTTCTAATGGGTGTCTACCAAGTTTGTTCAAATAAAAGCCCTTGGGTCAAAATTTGCCTGGCCCTGGGGGTCATTGATTTTCCAAATTTCCTTATATGTGTATAGGAAAAACTTAAAAAATCTTCTTTGGAAAAAACCAAATAGCTAGAGTTTAGATAGGCATGAAACATCTTCTATTGATTGTCTACAAAGTTTGTTCAAATAAAAGCCCTGGGGTCAGAATTGGCCGCACCCCGGAGGTCATTCATTTTCCCTATATGTGTAAAACTATAGCAAAAATTGAAAAATCTTCTTTGAAAAAACTCAAATAGCTAGAGTTTAGATATTAAGCATGAAACATCTTCTAGTGAGGGGGACATTGATTTTCCTTTTACGAGTATAGCAAACACTTAAAAATCTTCTTTGAAAAAACCCGAATAGCTAGAGTTTAGATATTAAGCATGAAACATTTTCTAGTAAGTGTCTACAAAGATTGTTCAAATAAAAGCCCTGGGGTCAAAACTGGCCCTGCCCCAGGTGTGTCATTGTTTTTAACTATATATGTAAAGAAAAAATTTAAAAAAATCTTCTTTTATAAATCTTAACGAGCTAGACCTTAGATGTTTAGTATGAAACATCTTCTAATGGTTGTCTACAAAGTTTGTTCAAATAAAAGCCCCGGGCTTTAAACTGGCCCCGCTCCGGGGGCCTATGTACAGGTGAGCGACTTCAGGGCCATTATGGCCCTCTTGTTTTTAACTTTCAATGAGGAATTTGTTATCAGAACAGAAGATAAGTTGAGAGAAAAAACTATTTTCGAACATTTTTTAACCAAAATGCCAGGAAACACTGTGTGATAAAACAGCATATTTTTGGGGTTTATGATTTGTAAAAGAATTCTTTATATCTTTATTATATAACATATTGAAATATGGTAATAAAATAGTAAATTCTTTAATATTGCATGACCAGTGTAATGTACAGATTGAATATTAATGACAAGCTATTGAATGTTTTTCAGCCATTGAGTGGTGTGGCACGTGTTGGAGTGTTCTGTGTCGCCCCCTACATGGATGAGACTCTGGAATACTACAGAGCAAGGATACAGTCTGTACAGAACAAGGTTGATGAAAGAGTTAGGGCTAGGAGAGAATGTGTGGAGGTAAAAGCATTATGTTGGAAAGATTTATTGATAATGCTGCCTTATTCTTTAAAAAGTAAATGCTCAGAAACTCTTTTACCATTCAAGCATCATAATTGTAGGTCATTGACATAGACTGATAACTCCAGCATAAATTTTTTCTTAATTTATTAATCTTTGTGAACAAAGAAATAAAGGTACAAACAAAGAAATAAAGGTACATTATCCAAGTTTTTATTTAACTATTATGCTATGTTGACTTCTTACCACTTGCCCCTCACCCCTGTATGTTCGAATTCTGGCAGGGACTTTAGATTCTTTCATGTGAGGAAGCGGTTAATAATTGCCATATTGCCATAAGTTTTCTATCAGCACATGTGTATTTCAGGTATTCTTTGTTGACTATGGTAACACTGCAGAGGTGAGTAGGGATCAGCTGAGAGAACTGCCAACACATTTACTCAAAACACCTTTCCAGGTATGACCATTTTAAACAGGTGTTATTTCACTGTACAGTTGATGTTTTACAAGTGTACTTTTTGTTTGAAAAGTTTAAACGTAATTACATAATTTTAGAAAAAAAAATAATATAAAGATTTACTGTCATTAAATTATATAGTGGCATCCTTAAACTGTCAATGTATAGCTTTTAACTTGGGATCACTGAAGAAAGTAAAACTTTTTAACAATTTATAGATGAAGGAATGGGTCTTCATTCACAAAGTTTGGTTTGAACCAAGACTTTGATAAAAAAATTTCAATCTTGTATAAACTAACATGTTGTACTAATGGCCATGATGGCTTTTGTTTTATTTTAGGCTTTTGAGTGCCGTCAAATCAAAATACGACCTTCACCTTTAAGATGTCCAGATGGAAAATGGACAGTGGAAGCAACAACAGCCTTCAGGGAAATGGTTTTAAATCACAAACTTATTGCTAGAGTATGTTATAAATTAGTTTATATTTGATAAACTGTGGGCCATAGTTTCCAAGCAGATTATGATTAAATGGTTGACATTAAAATAATAGCCCTATGCTTTGTGTTTGAGTTCTGATGAGAGCATAGGACTTTTTCTGTTAAGTTTTGAAATCCATTTAGCTAGCTTACAGAAGGATGATTCTTCTACCTGCTTTATTAATAGTGCTTTTGGAAGAATGCACAGAAGACCAGCATTACTTATGGTAAAAGGTGCCATATGATCTTTAATATCCCCCGCCGCCTTTCAAAATATGTCTCCGTCCTTCGTCCGACATTTTTGTCTGCAGCATATCTCAAAAAGCCTTTGAGATATCAACATGAAACTTCATAGGTGGATGGATCTCACTCAGGAGGTGTGCAGTGCACAAGAATGATTACTCTACCTTTCATAATTTTTGAGTTATTGCCCTTTATTAGTTTTCATACTTAATTTTTCACCCGAGTGGAGTATAACCCAAAAGGTCTTTGAGATGTCAACATGAAAGATAGATCTTATGGTGTAGGATTGCTCTTTGCAAGAATAATAACTCTTCCCTTTATAATTTTTGAGTTATTGCCCTTTGTTATTTTTAGCTCACCAGAGCCGAAGGCTCAGGGTGAGCTATTAGTATCAAAGGGGGATGCTCCGGCATCCGTCGTCATGCGTCAACAATGGTCTTCTTCTCTGAAACTACTGGACAGATTTACTTCAAATTTGGTCTGTAGCATCCTTGTGACAGTCACACTTGAATTTGCTCATGTCATTCCAATTGGCCCCTTTTAGGGGTCAGCAGAGCTAAAAATAGAAAAACCTTTAAACATCTTCTTCTACAGAACTAATGATTGGATGATCACCAAACTTTGTCTGTAGCATTCTTGGGTAGTCTTTTATCAAGTTTGCTCATATTAATTTGATTGGCCCCTTTTAGGGGTCAGCAGAGCTAAAAATAGAAAAACCTTTAAACATCTTCTACAGAACTAATGATTGGATGATCACCAAACTTTGTCTGTAGCATTCTTTGGTAGTCTTTTATCAAGTTTGCTCATATTAATTTGATTGGCCCCTTTTAGGGGTCTCTAGGGCTAAAAATAGAAAAACCTTTAAACATCTTCTTCTACAGAACTAATGGATGGATGATCACCAAACTTTGTCTGTAGCATTCTTGGGTAGTCTTTTATCAAGTTTGCTCATATAAATTTGATTGGCCCCTTTTAGGGGCCGCAAAAGCTAAAAATAGAAAAACCTTTAAACGTCTATTTCTACAGAACTAATAGATGGATGATCACCAAACTTTGTCTGTAGCATTCTTAGGTAGTCTTTTATCAAGTTTGTTAATATTATTTTGATTGGCCCCTTTTAGGGGTCTCTAGGGCTAAAAATAGAAAAACCTTTAAACATCTTCTCCTACAGAACTAATTGATGGATGATCACCAAACTTTGTCTGTAGCATTCTTGGGTAGTGTTTTATCAAGTTTGCTTATATTAATTTGATTGGCCCCTTTTAGGGGCCGCTAAATCTAAAAATAGAAAAACTGTTAAATGTCTATTTCTAGAGAACTAATTGATGGATGATCACCAAACTTTGTCTGTAGCATTCTTGGGTAGTCTTTTATCAAGTTTGCTCATAATAATTTGATTGGCCCCTTTTAGGGGCCGCTAAAGCTAAAAATAGAAATACTGTTAAATGTCTATTTCTAGAGAACTAATGGATGGATGATCACCAAACTTTGTCTGTAGCATTCTTGGGTAGTCTTTTATCAAGTTTGCTAATATTATTTTGATTGGCCCCTTTTAGGGGTCTCTAGGGCTAAAAATAAAAAAACCTTTAAACATGTTCTCTTACAGAACTAATTGTGAGATGATCTCCAAACTTTGTCAGTAGCATTCTCGGGTAGTGTTTTATCAAGTTTGCTCATATTAATTTGATTGGCCCCTTTTAGGGGCCGCAAAAGCTAAAAATAGAAATACCTTTAAATGTCTATTCCTACAGAACTAATTGATGGAAGATCACCAAACTTTGTCTGTAGCATTCTTGGATAGTCTTTTATCAAATTTGCTCACATTCATTTGATTAGCCCCTTTTAGGGGCCGGTAAAGCTAAAAATAGAAATACCTTTAAATGTCTATTTCTACAGAACTAATTGATGGATGATCACCAAACTTTGTCTGAAGCATTCTTGGGTAGTCTTTTATCAAGTTTGCTTATATTATTTTGATTGGCCCCTTTTAGGGGCCGCTAAAATTAAAAATTGATATTCATTTAAATGCTATAGCTACAGAACTAATTGATGGATGATCACCAAACTTTGTCTGTAGCATTCTTGGGTAGTCTTTTATCAAGTTTGCTCATATTAATTTGATTAGCCCCATTTTATCAAGTTTGCTCATATTAATTTGATTAGCCCCATTTAGGGGCGACTAAAGCTAAAAATAGAAAAATAGAAAAAACTTTTGAACATCATTTCCTCCTGAAATAATTGATAGATGATCACCAAACTTTGTAGCATTCTTAAGTAGTCTTTTATCAAGTTTGCTCATATTAATTTGATTAGCCCTGTTTAAGCTAAAGCTTAAATACCCCAGGTCATGGCATTTCTTCAAATTATTGTTTAAACATGCATTCTATGCTCAAATTTAATGTTAGAATATATTGACATTCCAACACTGGGAAGCAGTTGTTTCTGGTGAGCGACTCAGGGCCATCATGGCCCTCTTGTTCATACTTTTTGTCCCAGAGCTTATCTCAAAAAGTGTTAGAGGTATCAACTTAAAACTTCATAGGTGGATAGATCTCATTGAGGAGGAGTGCAGCACACAAGAATGATAACCTACCCTGCATTATTTTTCAGTTTTTGCCTTTTGTTATTTTCAGCCATCAGTATTCACATAGGTTTCAAATTTGTAATCACTTCAGCCATCAGTTTTCATTACCAAAAGACCCCTTGAAATTGAATTATTCTGCTCTACTTCATATACATTCTTCAAATGAGCAAACACATTTGGCAGGGCATTTTGTTTTGTACTTAAAACAATAATTATTTTCCTAAATAACTTGTATATATTTATTTTTATTATCAAAATGAATTTTTAACATATTTACATGCTACATACATATATTCAGCACAGCAAGCACTAATGGGCGTAACTAACAGAATTCATTAAAAGATTTTCAAAACTAAACTTTATTTTTTCAGCCATTTTCTGTTGTACATGGAGTTCTGCGAGTTGATTTAATCCACATCACACAGCAGCATGGTCAGTTCTATGTCCGTCCAAGGCTTGTAGAGATGGGATTTGCTGATGAAGCTGAGGAAAGTTCTCTCTCAAAAGTATGCCTATTGTTACATTTTTATAGAGACTTCTAAAAGTTATATTTTGAATAGTTTTTTTCCCATAATGTTTCTCATAGCATCCTCATATTTTGATGAAATTTTATGATAAATTCAAAAAAAAACAAAAAAACCAACACACATACATGTGAACTTTTTTGGATGATCAAGTGGGAGATTTTTCTTCAAAAAGAGGGAGATTTTAGAATTTGCAATAAACAAAGAAGGAAGTTCTGACATCAAAAATAGGGAGATTTCTTTAATTTGTGAAAATACCCCTTATTTTAAGAAAAATCTTTGAAAATATGGCTGCAAAAAGTGGGAGTCTCCCGCTTAAAGTGGGAGAGTTCACATGTATGAACACATTTTGTCAGATGTGAAATTATAGAAATTTGGAGCATTCATTTCTTCTATGAATCTATATAACTAGAATTTCAGGTTGATTTGGTCTAGGTTGATGTTGCTGAAAAAAATAAATTAATTTTTACCAAGCGTTATTTATGTCTCTAACTTGCAATGTTGGAGCATACTATGATGGGTTGGTTTGTTAACCCTAGCTCAAGCCCTGAGAAAAATAAACAAAAGTTAAAAAGAACTGAAATAAAGAATTCTTTATTATAATTAATTTAGCAAAGCTATGAGCAGAGAGTAGAAGAGTATATGAAGGCCAGGAACCTGTTCGGGCGGGCGACACAGAAAGGGACGCTGTTAGGGGAACCGAAAGCAGACTGGTTAAATGTGGCATCATTGGGCGCGACTGGTTGTGATCTTGGTGCAAGACAGAAAGGAAATAGGGTAGGAATTAAAAGTTGATTATCAACATGTGATCAGATGTTTTTTTGTTGTTTTGTTCCAGTGTCTGGTGATGGACCATTAGTAAATTCTAGTATAATTCAGCTGTTTGAGATAGATAACACGTGGCAAATCTCAATATTGGGGTATTCAATGCTAAATAGTTAAAGAATAGGAAAGAAATTGTCAAAGTCTCCCTTATAAAAGTCTTTGGCACCAGATGTGAAATGATTTGTTCTTATTTGAATACTTTAGCCTAGAGAATGATCTAACAACCAACAACAAAGCAAAACAAACATTTGCTCATTTTTAAGTATAACAATGTTCAATTTGAAATGAAAATTAGTACTTGAATCTTAGCTTCTTATTTATTGCATTTTATATATTACTTTTCATATTATACCCCCTCCCCTAGCACAACAAAGTAAAGCCCTACTGATGAAGCGGACGGAGGTATTGGGTGGGGATTTGCTGTATGATGGGGGTTGTTCTAGCTTGTTATAGCATATACAGAATACTTTAAATATTGTATAATAATATTATCTAAATTTGCAGGTGCATTTAAATGGGCCAACAAATCCATATGAGATGAGTTTCTTCAACATGACAAATGTTGGACGTCTCAGGTAAACCTTGCAATATCCTTCAAAATATTCAATAACTTAGAAGTCTGGATACCTATTAATACATATATTCAATATTTTTTGGGGAGAAAAACAACATGTTTCAGTTTAAGTCATAAAGATAATCACCTTGTATATTTTTCAAAAGAAATTTAAGGAATCAATCAAATCAATTGCTGTTACCATTTTGTAAGTTTTTGTCCTGTGAGGGATATTAGTTGAATTACAGTTATTCAACAGGTTAAAGGTTAGAGTGTTGAAATAATATTTTAATCTTCACATAGGGCAACAAAGATAGAGCAAGACAGTGTAAATTCTATCAGCATAGATGATGAGCCACACGATCCGCACCAGAGAATGATGGTAGCCGGATTTGTGGGCTTGAACCCAAATGGTTCCTCGGTGGTGGCACGAGATTCAACAATTATGCCATCCATACCTGGTCTTCCAGCGCTCATTTTACTCATGTTCACACCTGTAGCAGAATTCAGGTAAATATAGGGAACATTTAAATACTAATATTTGATTTTCTTTCCAGATTTAAAATTTCCAGTTTACTGGTATACCAATTCTCTGAAATGAGAAATGGCGTACAAAAGTTCCCCTTTGATAAGAATTTCCTGATGTGAATAAAACGGTTAAAAAAAACTAATATAATCAACAGTCCCGCAAGGAAGATTTCACTGACCATAAATGCACCTTTGTGGTGGAGAATATGAAGTGTGTCATGTATTTAAAAAATAGAACATGTTTAATATATTTTAATGTGATGCATAACATATCTTAAAAAATGTAAAGGAAACCCAATTTTGGTTATTTTTGAAATCACACTTAGATTTAATTGTTACATTATGGTAATTTTAAAACTTATGTTTTTCTTGACACATCATTCTCTTTTATGTTAAAAGGATTTTATTTCCAATAAAATATACTACATAAAAAAATCAAAATTTAGAGGCAAGTATATCTGGACCAAAAATTTACCAGATTTTTTTTTCTGAAAAAAGAAAAAATGGTGGGAGGCTGTGTGGATCTGTTCCCAAACATATATTTTGTTATTCATAACAGGTTACCAAGGGGAAAAACAAACAAATAAAAAAAACCTAATTTATCATGATAGAAAGAAAATATAACACAAATAAGAAGTTAAAGATGTCACTGTGTGTCTATCTTCTACTTGTGTTATTTTCTCTGACATTTTGCACAGTGTCATCATTTCACACCTAGGTATATAATTATAACACCTGTCTAAATTAATTTTGCACATGTTCATCCGAATTTACCTTAATTCGGTTCTAAATATATTGATTGACCAGGTATCTTTATCAATGTCTTATCATTCAAGTTGCTGATAATTAAAAAAGAGACACTGGCTGCTTGATAAAGCAAAAAGACAATAAATATTTTCTAAAAAAAAAAAAAAAATCCATCGATAGTAAAGAAATTATCTTTAAATTTAATTATAATGCCAAAATTATTTTAAAGAAAAGTTTCTACTTGAATTTTGTAACTTTTTGATAAATATGTAAAAAAGAAGTGTTGAAAGTTTATTTTTTCATAATTAAGTGAAATTATTTGTTGAAATTTGTAAAAAAAAAAATTTATTTAATATTTTACAATTAAAAACAAAAGATTGAGAATGTGTAAGATTATGCAAATTATGGAATTTCTTTGATGATGTAATATTTCCATTAGGCATCCTAATTAAAGACAACCCCCTGTGGTGATCATAATTTTCATTTTGTTTGAAGGTTTTAATCCCTTGTTTGAAGGTGTTTATTTCTGACATATCAGTGGAATACACGAAGTGCCATAAAAGTTCTTAGGTAGCCCTTACCTAATTTGCATATTGGCCCCTTTGTAATTTGCATATTATCAGAATCCAATGCTGATTGGTTGAAAGTGATAAAAATGCAAACTTGCAAAGCCCGTAAGATGTGGGTGGTGTTTTAAAATTTTCTCTATAAATAAAGATATTTTTCTGATTTTGTCATTATATCATATTGTGCTAACGAAATTGTGCAATTATTGTGTGGCTGAAATTCACGGACAAGATCAAGAACACTGTATTTAGTAAGTGATATTTTATTTGTATATTCTTCTCTTTCTTTTTTTTTTCAGGCATTTGCGTTGAATTGAATTTTATATTGTTATACTTAATTATGTATATGGAAAACATTGGATTATACAGAATTTATTTTATTTTGATTGAGCAGGGAACTATAAGCTTATAGACACAGTAGGAAAACTTTGTATTGAATACATAAAGGAGATTTTAAGAAAAGATTTGATGTGCCACGTGCCAAAAATATAGTAAAAAAATTTATTGAAGCTTTCATGATTATGAGGATAGTTGTTATGTATTTCATATTGTACTTTGTTCAAAATAAAACAACAAAAAAACAACAAAAAACATTAAACTTTCCACACTAAATATCTTAAATGGACTTGTCCATTTTTTTAAATCTGGATAAAACCATTTATTACTTAATGGAAGATAATAAATGGTATACTGAGTAGTGGGCAGTGCAGATAGACCTTGATCAGGCTGTGGGGATGTGCCAGCTGATCTTGGTTTGCACTGATGCATGGGCATATATTTGGTTGCTGACAAGGTGTTAATCTTTGATTTGTTGTATTACAAAAAAGTAAAAAATGTTTTTTGAGTGCCACCATTTTAGTACCTGGCTAGTTCATTGAAGCTGGCTAGTTCATTGAAGCTATCAGTAAAAATTTGATTAATATAATTTTGATATTGAAAGTGCTTAAATCAACATGTCAGAATTCATATTAGGATTGCATTACACTTATTATGCGGAGTAAAAGTTAGCATTGATCAGGAAGTGTTGTAATTTTTCTACAGGTCATACAAAAATTAGATTTTAATGTAAGATAATTGTTTCCAATATATACCAAAAAATGAGATAATTGTTTTTATTTTTCAAGTAAAAAATACTTAAAATAAGAGAAGAAACTGTTAAATAGATATTGAAACACCATTTTTTATTTTAAAAGAAATCTATCTGAAAATATATTGTACATGCATTTATTTTAATGAATAAATTACTCTGATTTGCTAAATAATTGAATTAAATCTGTCTGCATTTTCTGGTCCAAAGTTTATATTTTTACATTTGCTTAATAATTGAATTAAATTTATCTGCATTTTCTTCTTTAAAGATCGAAATTACTCCCCTTAGCTTTGTAATTGAATTAAATCTGTCTGCATTTTCTGGTCCAAAGTTTATATTTTTACATTTGCTTAATAATTGAATTAAATTTATCTGCATTTTCTTCTTTAAAGATCGAAATTACTCCCCTTAGCTTTGCAATTCTGCATTTTCTGGTCCAAAGTTTATATTACTCCATTTGCTTAATAATTGAATTAGTTTGTCTGCATCTTCTGCTTCTAAGTTTAAATTACTCCCCTTAGCTTTATAATTGAATTAAATTTGTCTGCTTCTTCTGGTCCAAAGTTTAAATTAACCCCCATTTGCTTAAAGGGAGTCCACTGAGGTTTTATTTGGCATCACAGTACTAAACTTGAAGGAAAATACATTGATAAAGATACCTGAACAAGATTTCTGTTCCATTTGATAAATATCTAGTAAATAACTTGTGAGCAAAGTTCCAGATCATTTGGCCATCCATTTTGCCAAAATAATTATTCATATTGTGAAAAATGAACAAAATTTGAAAAGCGTTGGAATGCTTTTCACTCATATCAGGGCTAAGAATATTGCAAAAATACGATTGTCAATTTTTTATCAGTATATTTCTTAATTATCTTTTGCAAAGCGCTCTGTTTTAAGTGCTAGCTGGTCTACATGTATGTACGAAATTCAAATGTTATGTTTTAAGGATTTTAAAACCTCGGTGTAGTTCCTTTAATAATTAAATTAAGGTGACAACGGAGTCAATTATCACTGAAAATACCTAAAATGAGATTTTTTGCTTAGTATATTTATCAACCTTTTCTGAACACATTCGTGTTTTAATTTTGGAAGCAGTTAGTCCAAAAAATGTGTTTTTAAACGTTTTAAAACGGTACCTGTACTATTTTTATCTGCTATGGCGTAACCTGTCAATTACCGATAACGCACCGCCCCCTGTTGAGGCATCAATGAGGGAAATCGGTAGTTCCATATATGCGTGAATTACCGGTCCATACTGGTCCATACTACTCGTAATTCATGTATCGTACAAATACCGTACATCTTTTATGAATATCGTCTACCTTTTATTTAGCCTTTTTTATAAAATAAGAAATTGTCGGCCAATGTACGTAACATAATGTATGAAACATAAATAATTAAGCATAGCGACAAATCGCACGACCACGGGGTTGATTAAAAATATAGTTGCTAAAATATCCATAATGTGTGAAAATAATTTGTCTGTCCCGTTAATCTGATAGATATTACATTGAGTTTATGGACTTTGGTACGGATTCAAGGGCTTGCTTTACATTCAACCTCGTTTTCTAACAATGTCAAGTAAAACAACAACAAAAACAGACAACATTTTTTATGTGAACGCCTATATGACTTGTGTAAGGTCTCCCTGACAAAATTTCTAAACCATTTTAGGTTGTCTAAGGATGATTATTTCTCTATGAATCAATAAAAAAAGATAGTAAAATAAATTATCAGTGAATGCTTTGAATAAATTGTTCGCTAGTAAATCGAACACAGTACTAATAAACCTGGGAGAAAGTTTGGAATTTATTGTATATCCCAGTAGAAACTGGATCTCTATGCCGTGCATAGATGATTTTCATGATAGTCAAGAAGGTCAGATCACAATGATCGAGTGATACCTTTTATTTCTATTAAAATATGTGAAGCATTTATATCAATTTGGAGGAAAAAATATATAAAATCCCGTTCTTATTTGTACATCTACCATGGACTTTAAAATACTGTCAGAAGCTCAGTTTTTTTGTTATTTTAATTTATATTTTAACGGAATTTCATACACGAGTACACAGATAGAGTGACACTGGTATAATATAATAATAATGCTGATGATAATAATAATAAACTTCAAATGTGAAACAATTAAATACCCCGCTAGCGGTGCACAAATACGTCCCATTTCCCCCCACCGAGTGCCTCAAATTTTACCGAAAGTCACGTGACATGTGCAACCGATACCAGACTAACGGTAAATCACGTTAAGATGTGAAGAAATTTCTGTTATAAACTGATATTAATCAGCAACTTTTTTTAATTGGTCAGATGTCACTGGGTCATAAAATGTTGTTTAGTGTATGTTACCGCAACTTGTGACCCTCTCTGGTGCGATATTTGTGTATTATGTAATTATTTTAGCGTGAAACGTAGGGGTCCGAGAGAGAACAGCCAATTTATGACACTTCGTTTGATGCGGATCGGACTAACTTTGAATCGGCATAACTTTTTTAATAATCAAGCAATTAACATGCGGTTTAAAGCACATGAAAGGGAATTCATTTACGGAGGGAACCGTGTCAGGGATTTTTGTTTGCTCAATCAGCGACTTAATTATCTTTAATTACGTAATATGTATGGTGAAAAAAAGTCGCATAAAATGTTTGACGTTACGTAATATTTTTTTTAGAAAAGATAGACAAAATTTGAAACACGGTTCCCCAGATAAGTATGTTTATTTTCCAAAAGTTTGATGACAAAAAAAATAAAAAAAATTGACTTTGATATGACGATTTAAAATTTTAGGATTTTTATTAAAAATCAATCATTTACAAAGACATTTTTTTCAAATATGTTATTTTTTATGATGATCAACGACATTTAATGCACAAAGATTAAATAAATAACAATTATTACTAAAATAAGTTGGTTTAAATGACATTTATGTGATTACCACGGAAAGTGTCTGTTGTCACCTTAAATTTGTCAGTGTTTTCTGGTCCAAAATTACTCCCCTTTGCTTTATTAATTGAATTAAATTTGTCTGCATCTTCTGGTCCAAAGTTTAAAATTACTTCCCTTGCTAAATAATTGAATTAAATTTGTTTGCATTTTTGATCCAATGTTTGAATGACTCCATTTTGCTTAATAATTGAATTAAATTTGTCTGCTTGTTCTGGTCCAGAGTTTAAATGACTTCCCTTTAGCTTGATAATTGAATTAAATTTGTCTGCATCTTCTGGCTCAAAGTTTAAATTACTTCCCAGGGCTCAAGCTAGGTTCAAAATTTAGGGAGAAGTCACTTCTCCCTCCAGCTGCTTTAGGGAGAAATGGGGAGACTTTAGGGAGAAGTGAGGAGATTCATTTATCGATGTTTGTTGTATGTAAAATATCGCAATTATGTTGACTCACTGTACATATCTTATTAAATGAATTGGATCTGTGTTACAACAGAATATTCAATTTTAATTCAAAAGTAGTTTGAAGCAAGTAATAAGAATGAGTATCATGTAATGCAACCATTGCATTAAATGAAGATAAAAAAGCCATAGTTGATTCCTATCATGGATCAAATCATGGGTGGATTAACAGTTATTCCCTTCTGATTTACTATTAAAAAGCTTGCGCCGGACATTATATTCATATTCACTTATGTTGTAAAGAAAATGAAAGTAGATAACGAAAGAAACGATCTGCATAAATGTAGATAATAGCATCATTGTACAATCAAAAATAAGTTTTAACTTCATTTGTAATAAATACAGTGTAATACGCCGTCAATTTTATCAAATTTAACTCGTCGACAAAAAAGGTTATCATAACTTTCATTTAAAATTACCATAACAGTTATATGTCAAGCGGTCCTCTTAATTCTGACAATCATTCGATAGTGAAAATTTAATTGACGTTTGATCCGTCCATCATAAATAATTGTTACGGGTAGTTGTATGTTAGGGATTTAATGATTGGTTTAATAATGTCGCCTCGATTAAAACGTGAATTACGATTGGTTTCTCGCACATATGGGTAATCTCGCCGTGGGCGGAGTCTTATTGTTCCTCGAGTGTCTGTTAATTAGACTTTTATGACATACGGATTAATGACATTTCGCGTTGATTGAGATGCATGACAGTCCCTTTTTCCAGCGGCAAGGGTAAACAAAGCAAACACACACAACATGTTATTCACAGTTATTGTTATTGTTGGTAATTTTCAATAATGGATCAATAAAATCGGGCGACTTCATCTTCGCTTTCATGTAGGATGTCGGCGAAGTCAGACGGAATTTGGCGACTTTTTCGCCCGAATCGCCCACTAGCTCGAGCCCTGCTTCCCTTTTGCTTGATAATTGAATTAAATTTGTCTGTGTTTTCAGGTCCAAAGTTAAATTTACTTCCCTTTTGCTTAATAATTGTATTGAATATTTGTGTGTATTCTGGTCCAAAGATTAAATTACCCCCTTTAACTGAATAATTGAATTAAATTTGTCTGCATTTTTGGTCCAATGTTTGAATTACTCCATTTTGCTAATAATTGACTTAAATTTGTCTGCGTCTTCTAGTCCAAAGTTTAAATTACTTCCCTTTTGCTTAATAATTGAATTAAATTTGTGTGTGTGTTCTGGTCCAAAGATTAATTTTCTTCCCTTTTGCTTAATAATTGAATTAAATTTTTATGCATATTCTGGTCCAAAGATTAATTTTCTTCCCTTTTGCTTGATAATAGAATTAAATTTTAAAAAATTGTCTACGTGTTCTGATCCAAAGTTAAAATTACTTCCCTTTTGCTTAATAATTGAATTAAATTTGTCTGCGTCTTCTAGTCCAAAGTTTAAATTTCTTCCCTTTTGCTGAATAATTGAATTAAATTTGTCTGCGTCTTCTAGTCCAAAGTTTGAATTACTTCCCTTTTGCTGAATAATTGAATTAAATTTGTCTGCGTCTTCTAGTCCAAAGTTTGAATTACTTCCCTTTTGCTGAATAATTGAATTAAATTTTGTCTCCATTTTTGGTCCAATGTTTGAATTACTCCATTTTGCTAATAATTGAATTAAATTTGTTTGCGTCTTCTAGTCCAAAGTTTAAATTACTTCCCTTTTGCTGAATAATTGAATTAAATTTGTCTGCGTCTTCTGGTCCAAAGTTTGAATTACTTCCCTTGCTTAATAATTGAATTAAATTTGTCTGCATCTTCAAGTCCAAAGTTTGAATTACTCCCTTTTTGCTCAATAATTGAATTAAATTTTGTCTCCATTTTTGGTCCAATGTTTGAATTACTCCATTTTGCTAATAATTGAATTAAATTTGTTTGCGTCTTCTAGTCCAAAGTTTAAATTACTTCCCTTTTGCTTAATAATTGAATTAAATTTGTGTGTGTGTTCTGGTCCCAAGATTAATTTTTCTTCCCTTTTGCTTAATAATTGAATTAAATTTTTATGCATATTCTGGTCCCCTTTTGCTTGATAATAGAATTAAATTTTAAAAAATTGTCTTGGTGTTCTGATCCAAAGTTTAAATTTCTTCCCTTTTGCTGAATAATTGAATTAAATTTGTCTGCGTCTTCTAGTCCAAAGTTTAAATTTCTTCCCTTTTGCTGAATAATTGAATTAAATCTGTCTGCATTTTCTGGTCCAAAGTTTATATTTTAACATTTGCTTAATAATTGAATTAAATTTGTCTTCGTCTTCTGATCCAAAGTTGAAAATTACTACTCCCCTTTGCTTAAAGTTGTCTGGGCTATGGTCCGAAAATAAAGATTTACTTTCTTAATTTATTAATTGACTAAAATTCACTCAACCTTTTGATAGATGAATTCCTCAAAATTGACTGGGTTCTATATTGAACACTGTAAGACAAATGAAAGCTTTGAGAATTGCAGAACTGTAGACTTTTCTTATGTTTAGCTCTAAGTTTCAAATAAAGAATGTGATCCTGTTATTATGACCCTCATGTTTAAATTTAAAAATAATATTGGTTCATTATGACATAGATTGATCTGAAACTTAGAATAAATTAATTGTGAAGTTTAAAATGTGATGGAGGCAATAACATCGACTCTGGTGACATATTTGTATTGATCTCCATTGTTATATCTAATTTTAAATTTTGTTTAAAACTTTGTTTGGAAATAGATAACCACGGAATTGTTTTGATTATTTTAATATATAAATTATTACAGTAGTTTCTCTTTCTTGCACCTTAGTAACCGTCATCTCTAGTTCAGTTAATTTTATTTATTGTAAAATTTATGTGTGCCTCAAATTTTCTAAATTAAGAAAGTAAGGGTTCAATTCTTCATTTCAAGCTAATTTTAGTACCTGATATTGTTACAGTAAATAAATTTTATAAGTAATGAAAAACTGACATTGAATATAGAAAAGAACATAACAAAGTGTTATGAAAAACTTTTCATTGCTGTTTAAGCTTGTGAATCTTGACGCTAGCATATTTGCCAATAGGCATATATGTGTAATTGTGGTATTTTTTAATTTTCTCTGTTACATCTGTGATTATCAAAGAAACACGTGACATGATTATATAGAAACTTGCTTACTGACATTCTTATTTATGAAATATTATTTTGTTGTGCTTGATGAAATTGCTTGAATTTACAATTGTCTAAAAAATATAGTTACAAAAATCTTACAATCAATGCCTAAAGCGTAACATATCTAGGTCTTGTGTTAGCTGTTAGTTTTGTAAAATCTGTTAAAAGTCACGGTGGGGGGGGGATTTAGATTTACCATTGTCCGTCCGTCCACTGTCCTTCTGTCCGTATTCATTTTGTGTCACACATAGCTAAAAAAGTATTTGGCCTAGAGTCATGAATGTTGTGCACCTGGGTGTTTTTGTGTGGATTTATTTAGTGCTTGTAGAGTTATTGTTCTTGACTTAGTAAAAATTTGCAATTTTCAACATGTGTCTCAAGTAGCTCAAGTATTTGACATAGGGTCATGAAACTTTACAGGAATGTTGATCAGCATGTGAAGTTATGCACCTGGGGTTTCACTTGTGAATTTATGTGTTTTGTCAGAGTTATTGCTCTTAACTTAGCGGAAATTAGCAATTTTCAATTGTGTGGTGTGTAGTTCAAAATGTATTTAACCTAAAGTCCTGAAACTTAACAGGAATAATGGTCAGCATGTGTAGTTGTGCAGGGTCCGGTTGTGCACCTTGGGTTTTGCTTGTGGATTTATTTGTAGAGTTATTGCGCTTGACTTAGTAAAAACGTTTCATTATGTTGTGTTATTTGTTCCTTGAGTGCTTGAGTTAGAATCAGCCAACTTTACAGGAATAATGATCATTATCACTTTGAAGCTATGCACCTGGTATTTTGCAAGTTGATTTGTTTTCAGTTTTGTTAGAGTTATTGCCCTTGACTTAGTATAAATTTGAAATTTTCAACTTGTTTATGCATAGCTCAAAAAGTATTTGACCTGTAGGCCTGAAAGTTTACAAGAATGTTGGTCAGCATGTGTACTTATGCACCTTGAGGTTTGGTTGTGGATTTATTCAGTATTTGTAAAGTTCTTGCCCTTTTCTTAGTAAAAGATTTTTCTAGTTTTCAACCTGTGGCACATGTAGCCCAAAAAATATTTGACCTAGTGTCACAAGATTTACAAAACAGTGGAGTTTTGGGGCACCTGTGTCCTATGGACATATTTCTAGTTTTAAATAAATAATAAAAATAATTTGGTGAAACTGATCTTATTTTAGCTCACAAGAGCACTTAGATGAGTTATTGAAATCAGCCTGTAACCATCATATTTTGTTTTTTGCTTCAACAACATCTCCGCCTTAACCTCTTGGCCAATGCAATAGTGATGCAATTCTATACAGGAACAGTCCTTAGGTGGTCCCCTAAAAAAATTGAACCAATGTTTCTGGTCTGCTGAACAAGATGGCCACCAGAGTTAAAAGGACAAAACATTTTAAGGACATCTCCTTGCATCAAAATGGACAACTTTACAAAATCGACTTGCATACATACCATTCAGCGAATTACCAAATTCAAAATTTATGGATCACCTTTTTGTAGATAATAACATTTGGACATGAATGGTACATGTTCGGGGTCCGTACTGTCATTGCCTCCATAGAATTTGATTTAAATAATATTTTTTTTAAAATAAGATTTAAAAATTTACATTCCCTACCAAAACCGACATGGGTAGTACGTGACACTTTGCGAACTTTTGAGTAGCGTCTTGAAAATTGACATGCAAAAAGTTGACCATATTTCTGATTAGGTTCAGTTGATTTTATTTCAATAGTTATAGCCAATTTTTGTACACATGGCGTCAAAGTTGACCATCAAAGCCCATTTTTGAACATGACGTTTGTGTATCCTTGGCAACTGTTACGGGTATTTCAACGCCATTGGCGGAAAATATCTTAAATTCTACAGCATTCGACAGAAATAATTTTTTCCTTTAAGCTGATATAAAATTTATCGTTTTACGCCGAAAACTGTTTGAAAAATGGTAAGAAAACTGTCAATTTTGTGTAAAATTTGGTCTCATGTGTAGTTGTGCACCAGGGGTTTGGCTTATGGATTTATTTAGTATTTTAGTATAGAGTTATTGACTTGGTAAAAAAAACTGGCAGTTTTCCATTTGAGCCGCGTATAGCTAAAAATTCATTTGACCTAGAGTCATTAGATTAAGCAGGAATGTGTTGTTGTGCACAGGTCTGGTGTTTGCTTGTGGTTTAATTCATTTTGTCAGATATATTGCCCTTTACAATTTAAATTTGTGTTGCATGTAGCTCAAAAAGTATTTGGCCAAGAGTCAGGAAAGTTTTCCAGAATGTTGGTCAGCATATGTAGTTATGCACCTAGGTTTTGCTTGTGAGTATACTGAGTATTTGTAGTTATTGCCCTTGACTTAGTAAAAATATGCAATTTTCAACTTGTGTTGCTCATAGCTCAAAAAAGTATTTGACCTAGAGTCAAGAAACTTTACAGAAAGAAATGATGGTCAGCAGGTGTAGTTGTGTACCTGGGGGGGGGGGGGGGTGGTGCTGATAATGTGTTTATTCAGTATTTGTAGAGTTATTATTCTTGACTTAGTAAATTTTTTCAGTTTTCAACTCCTAATTTGTGTGCTCCAAAAAATAATTGACCTTGAGCTGTGCACATGGATGTTTGCTTGTTGATTTATTAAAAATTTGTAGAGTGATTGCGTTTGACTAGGTATAAACCATTCCAAAATTTTTAGTTATGTGTAGTTAGAATCGACCAACTTTAGAGGAATATTGATCAACATGTTAAGCTGAACACCTGAGGTTTTGCGATTGTTTTTTCAGTTATTTCCCTTGACTTTGCAATTTTCAATTTGTTCATTTATAGCTCAAAAATTGTTTGACCTGTAGTCCTAGAAGATTACAAGAATGTTTTTAGCATATGTAGTTATGCACCTGAAGAATTGACTGTGGATTTGATTAGTATTTGTTAAGTTTCTGCCCTTGACTTAGTAATTAGATTTTCAACTTGTGTCTTATTTGACCTAGTCAATAGATTGACAAAACAGTGGATTGTATTGGCAACTGTGTCCTTGAGCCTTGAAAAAGGGACTTTTGTCGTCATTGCTCTGCACATGAATCGTTACTCTGCAGTTCTTTATTTTTGAGATATTGACCTTTGTTAATTTTTAAAATATTTTTGTACGGGACATTCCTAATTAATTTTAAAAGCTTTGGACTTGAAATAGATCTCATTGAGATAAAGAGCAGTGTTCAAAAACCAGTACTCTGTACTTCATGATTTTTGAGTTGCCCTTCATTTATTTTCATACTTAATATTTGTCAAGGCCATTTCTCCCAAACTATAACAGCTATGGACTTGAAACTTCGTATGATAATAGATCTTATTAAGAAGAAGTGCAGTGCAAAAAAATTGGTACTCTGCACTTCTTATTTTTGAGTTATTTTCGTTAATTTTCATATTTCATTTTTGTCTCAGCCAATTCTCCTACACTTTAAAACCTATTCACTTCATACTTCGTCCGTCCACACTTGTTCGTTAACATTCTAGCGGTCACATTTTTGCCTCAATCATCATCAAATTTTGTCAGGATGCTTATCTAGGTAATAGCTTGGATGAGTTTTAACATGGGTCATCTCTGATGAAAAACTAGGTCACAGGAGCTAAAAATAGAAAAATCCTAACACTCTAGTGGCCACATTTTGCCTCAACCGTCATTAAACTTTGTCAGGATACTTGCCTAGGTAATAGCTCAGATGAGTTCGAACATGGGTCATCTGGGATGAAAAACTAGGTCACAGGAGCTAAAAATAGAAAAACCTTGTTAACACTCTAGTGGTCACATTTTTGACTCAATTATCATCAAACTTGGTCAGGATGCTTGTCTAGGTAATTGCTCGGATGAGTTTGAACATGGGTCATCTTGGATGAAAAATTAGGTCACAGGAGCTAAAAATAGAAAAACCTTGTTAACACTCTAGTGGTCACATTTTCGACTCAATTATCATCAAACTTGGTCAGGATGCTTGTCTAGGTAATTGCTCGGATGAGTTCGAACATGGGTCATCTGGGGTGAAAAACTAGGTCACAGGAGCTAAAAATAGAAAAATCAGATTAACACTCTATTGGCTACTGTTTTGATCCAAATATATCTTGGAAATTTGTCTGAAAGTTTTTGATGATTTCTAGGTCAAGTTAAAATATGACTCACCTGGGGTCAAAAACTAGGTCACACTGATCAAATATGGCCCTCTTGTCTTATTTAATAGGCTTGTCCAGAACATTACTTGGTCATTATTAGTTTGATTGACTCCTAATTTGGTATGTAAGTTTCATTGACTTGAAGTGCAGTGCTTAAAAATCTATCAGAGAGTCCTCCATTTGATCTGTTGTGTACCATATTTACTCACCTATAAGACGGATTGCTTATAAGACGGGGGCCCTAATTTTGACTCAAAATAGGCATTTTTAGCTTAGACCCTCTTATAAGACGGGTAGGTTTTTTTAACAGGGAGAAAATAGTACTGTAGCTCAGTTTTGATGGAAAATTGTTAAAAATCATGAGAGTAGTTGCGACATATAGGGATCACTTCTCCGTCAGTCTGTCCGTCCGTCCGTCCGTCCGTCACAACTTGTCCGGACTACTCTTCATAAACTACTGGTGCAATTTTACAGGATTGATCTGTAGCTCAAGTCTTTGCGCATATTGCACGGGTTTTCCGGTTGAATGATATTTGGCCGAGTTATGGCCCTTTGATAAAAAGGTGTTTTTTTCTGTGTGTTGCCAGATACACAAAAGCTTGTCCGGACTACTCCTCATAAACTACTGGTGCAATTTCATCCAAACTTAACAGGAATGATCAGTACCAAGTCTAGTTGTGCATATTGTCAGCATTTTCAGGTTCAATGATTTTTGTCAAGAGTTATGGCCCTTTAATAATTTTCATTTTTAAAGTTTGTCCGGACTACTTCTCTTATACCACTAATGCAATTTCAATGAAACTTTACAGGATTGATCTGTAGCTCAAGTCCTTGCGCATATTGCACGGGTTTTCTGGATGAATGATTTTTGGCCGAGTTATGGCCCTTTGATAAAAAGGTGTTTTTTTCTGTGTGTTGCCAGATACGCATAAGCTTGTCCGGACTACTCCTCATAAACTACTGGTGCAATTTTATCCAAACTTTACAGGAATGATCAGTACCAAGTCTAGTTGTGCGTCTGTCTGTCCGTCTGTCACAAAATTTGTCTCAACATGAAATTGGCCATCATGAGGCGACACATGTGATTACTGATCACTCTTGTTTATTTCATCATCTCTTTTCTCTCTATTTTTTTTTAAATTTTTTATTTCATTTTCAATGTAAAACTGCAAAAGTAACATATGATATAAAAATGATACAAGTTCTAAAGTTCGTTGATATGAATCTGTGCCCTCAAAAAAAACCAACTTAGTCAACTGTATATATTTCATTTCTCACTGAAAGACTATGTGTGCCTCATTTTAACAGTACATATATTTCTATAATTTTTTGTTTAGATGCCTTCAAACTCTTTCACTTGGTCACTTTCACCAAAGAGTTCATTTAACTGGCATTCAGTTTAAGTGTCAGCGTAAATATCTGTGTCCTAGTCATTTTCCTCATTTTCAGGCATAACATCTTGCTTGTTACTAGCAAGAAATTCAGAGAAGAGTTCATCATCTTCACTTCCATCTAATGAATTTGAAATTCCACACTTGAGGAAAGATTTCATAACCATTTCTTTCAGAATTTCACCCCACTGGCATACTGTGGAAATTTCAGGTCGTTTCAAATTGCCTGCTTTAGTCAGCTGTTTTGGCCCTTCAACCATCCACTTATTCCACTTCTCTCATGTGTTTGTTAAGACACACATCCAAGGGCTGAAGTATAGAAGTACATCCACCAGGAATAACAGCTTGATAAGTCCTTCTTTGCTTCAGGTTGTTTTTTACACTTTCCAACAAGTGAGCATGGAACATATCCCATATAAGTAAAGACTTTTTATTTAGAAGTGCTCCAGGTTGATTAAACCATACATCGTTTAACCATTTCATTAGGACTTTTTTATCCACCCATCCCTTTTCTTGAACATACACTACAATATCCTTAGGTAACTGTTCTTTTGGCATAGTTTTCCTTTTGAACACAATAGCAGTTTGGTACCATCTGCTAAACAGGATAGCACTACCGTAATATGAGATTTCTGCCCCTGTTGTCTTTACTGATACTGAACTTGCCCCCTTAAAATCAACTGTCTGATTTCCACCAATGTAAAAAAACATTGGCGTTCTGTCCATATTTCCAATACACCCTAGTTCAAATTTGTTTCTTTTTCTAAGATCAATGACAAATTTCTGGAATGAAGTCACTTTATCGTCCACATCACTAGGCAGTTTCTGCTCAATGTGAGTGAGGTGCCTCAATGTCAGTCCATGACCATTGAGGAAACGGGTACACCACCCATTTGATGCCTTAAAGTCAGTGTAAACAAATTCCTTTGAAAGTTGAAGTGCTCTAAGACGAATTGTGGCACTATATATCCATTTTCTCTGTGCTCAATGATCCATTGTTTTAACTTATTTTCTAATTCTCACAAGGTGAGAGAACAGTTCTTAGCTTCTTAACTGACTTAGATGATGCGTCACATAACTTCTGTTCTTTTGATCTCCAATCACGCACCATTTTTTCTGTTATCCCAAACTTTTTCTCAGATGAGCAATTAGAGTTTTCTTTTGCAAACTGGATTACAGTCAGTTTAAATTTGACATCATAAGATGCTCTTTTACGTTTAAGAGATATGACTTCACTTAACCCATTACACGACATACACGCCTTTTTCAACCCCCCCCCCCCCTTTTTGTGAAAAAATGCCTTATTTAGGCCCCCAACACTTGTATTTGTTCCCCGTTCTGTTTGGGGGGTTTGAAGGGGGGCAGAGTCCCCCTCATCGCCAAGAAAATTTTGGACTTGTGAGAGGCTATAAATGACCCCAGATCATAAGGTAACGTGTAACCATGGTGAAAAGCATCTGACTCTATCTCAATCCATTGAGAAGTTGCAGCACTTTGAAATCAATTTTGATGGAAAAGATCAACGCAAAATAGTGATTTTTGGCAATTTTGAGATGTCCCCTCGTTGCCATGGTAACAGAAAATTTAAGCCTGAGCATGTTGTTGCAAGGGCAATGGTCCAGTCAACATTTGTGCCAAGTTTGATTAGTGTTGAAGCAGTTTTTATAGTATTATAGCAATTTGAACTTGTAACGGGAGACTTTTCAATGAAAACAGCCATTTTTCACAAAATGCTCATGAAGTAAATTAAACAAAACTATCAGCAGTTGTAAATAGTGTATAACGATATATAAGTAGAGCAATTATTTTTTTACTGTCAATCAATTTTGCTACTATTTTATAGACATAATTTTCTACCATTCAGAATAAACCAATCAAAGATTACTCCACCAATACTGCCATTTTTAACCAATAAAATTTAAGAATTAACAAAAATGCTATAATTTATTCACAGACTAATGACCCTCCTTAATCAAAAACCAATGAAATTTAAGTGTAAATAATAATCCTGATAAAATGAAAATAAATAATACCAAAAAAACACCAAAAAACAGCACCTGGCAGATTTTATTAGGCAGTTGTCAAAGCATTTGCTTATAAAATAAATACAGATTTGCGAAGTGTTTGCATTGAGAAATTTATTCACAAAAGCAGAGATGTAGATATGTCTCTGACAAAAGTAGATGAAATGGAAACCTTTCAGAACGAATTAAGTTTTAGTAATGGTGTAACAAGAAAAAAGTAGCGATAAATGAAATATGTCATAAAAAAAGAATTATGTAAACAAAGCAGTATTTTGACTTTAATATTAAATACTTAATCAATATATAATTGCCAAAAGGCAACAGATATAAAATACGGTTAAAATATAAGGCTTTTGAGAAATAAAAAGAGCAATTCTGAGGCATAATAGGCCTTTAATAAAGACATCAAACATCAAATGCTAAAATGTTGCAAGCTTGGTTTGAATGAGCCTGTTCATGGGTGGAAGTGGTAAATGCAAATTATGCCCCAGGTGTATTAATGTGTCATTCTGGTGTCTTTCCATGCAAAGGGACATCGAGCTTCATGAATATAATTATAATGTCCTAAAGGAAGAAAATAAAAATAAAATAAGTCTTTAATTTTGTTAATAGTCTATTTAAGATAAAAACATTAGATATTTTAGCCAATTCTTAGGCTGTTGGTCAGATATAGAAATGTGATAAAAAGTAATATTCAGGCACTTCATGTGTGATGAAAATGTGCAAATTATTTTTTGAGAAAAATCTATGCATAATTAATCTTCATTGGTATCTATCATCATGAGCATGTTATCCATATATACATAAACATGAAGATGCATCATAAATTTGTTGAAATCTAAATCTACTGATTTATTTTTAGGTTTGGATATAGCAGTCCAGCATGGCATCTAAAACAGATCCGAAAGGTCGGAACTACATGAAGGTCAGTAAAGGTCAGACAAATCTCCTCATACCAGGACTTCTACCCAGTGATTCCACTGACAATGCTGTGGATACTCTGTTTAATGAAGAAAATGAACTTGGACCCACGACAAAAAGTGACAATCTATCCATATCACCATCTTCATTGAACTTGAAGAACACGAAGAGAAAGCTAGAGATAGAGTTTGTGTCATTATCTAAGACAACACCAAGGAGGAATTCAGATAATTTCAATCATCTTCAGAAATTCTGGGAGAACAAAAGTGGAGGTAAATCAGCAATCAAATTGCGTGTGAAAACAACATCTGCAAGTTCCGAATCAGAGTCATGTGATCATTTAGGATCACCCATAGACAGAGCATTAAATAAGTTTGGTACCTGTGTAAAGTCACCTACAACACCTGCTAAGTCAGCAGCTGAGATTGCTTTGAGTTATACCCAGTTAATTCATAAAGTTGTGAAGACCAATGATGTTGAAGAAGAGAAAAGCTATACTGAGAATAATGTATATGACTTTAATGAAATTGATACTGAAGAAGAAAGAATGAGTTTGAAGGAATTCAGACAGTCTGAATCTCAATCTCCAATGAGAACATCTGCTAAAATGGATATGAAACCTGCTATGACCTTTGACCCAAAAATATTCTATATGATAAAGTCGCCAGTGAACAAAAAAAGTGCAAGCAACTTATTGAAGAATGCTGAAACCCCATCAGGTAACAATGAACTAGAGGACAGTTCTATCATGCCACCACCAGATTCTATACCCAAGTGCATATCACAAAAAAAGAGTGCAACTGTTTCACCAAGCAATACCCCAAAACTGACACATCCAATAACTAAACCCCGTCAAAAACTGTTTGATGATAATGAATTCTCACCAAATGACCTGACTTCTCCATCACCTGAAACTGGAGTAAAAAGAAAACGATCCAATAAAAAACGTCTAATGTCATTGGAGCCAAGCCATTATAGTCAGCTATACACTCCAATGGATGATAACAATAGTGACATTAGTATGGATATTGAACACACTACTGATGGTACTTCTGGAGTATGGTCTGAAAGCCGCAGTGAAATAAGTTTGTCAAATATCAGTGCAATTGAACCAGATGATAGGAAAGAATCGCACATAAGTAGAGAACAAATAGTGAGTGAAAAATCATCCGACTCCTTCTTTGACATACCTGTGAACACTGGCATGCCTGAAAATGAACAAAGTGTAGTGAGCATTGCTGACATTAGTGCCATTGAAACTGTAAATAAGAAATCTGGGATTGGAAGCCCGTTGTTGTTGTTGGACTGTTCCGAACTGTGTACACCAGAGGTAGTGAATGTATCCGGTAGAAAGAAGAAACTGGTCCTTGAGAAGGCACAGACAACTCTCAATGACACATTGATATCTGTTGGAGATGTGAGTTGTGACGAGAAATGTGTAAAATCTGAGGTAGCTGAACTTGTTAATGAAGTGGTAGGAAACTTGATTGGATTTGATAATTCCGTTAGCTCTGTTAATGCAGATATGGTCAGTGATATAAACTTGGAGACTGTCACCACTGATCAAAATGAAAATTGCTTGGATAGTTGTGAGGATAGCAGACAAAATGAGACATTTCCTGAGTTTTGTAACCATTCAATGTCTGTTAATGATTTGATGGATATGGCTGAAGACATTGTGAATGTAAGATTGAATAATGAGAATGATAGTGATGATATTACAACACCTGATCCAAGTGATGAATCCCCTGAAACTGATTCTGGTAATGTGCCTACAGACTATGACAGTATTTTGTCTTCTCCTTCTCCATTGCAAATAGACCTATCCAGGCTCGAGGATAGGAGTGTCCAATCTGGTGGCTCAGTTATAGAAGTTACTGAAAATATTGAGTATGAACCTTCCACTGACATTTTAGATCTCGACAGCTGTCAGCAGCTAAACAATGCCAAGTACTATAATCCAGAAACCCTGAGAACTCTTTCTGTTGATAAATTGACAAGTTGTAGGTCAGAAATGTATAAACAACTAGATGAAAGAAAAGCTACACATAATTCTTACTTATCAGTGCCACTTCAAGTTGATGTTACAAGCAGTGAAAACCAGACTGATGAACTAAAACACACTGTGACATTTGATGGCGTTCATGACAGTGAATATATAAGAGGGAAGTCTGTAGTTGGTATTATGGACCCTTGTTACTCACCTGATCTTTCATGCTCTGAATCACCCACACTGAGTTTGAGCTCATCTATTGTATCATCAAGAAACATCTGTTGGTCTCCAATTCTTGATGATGTCACAGACTTTGATACAGATACTGTATATACCACTGACACAAGTGAAAGTTATGCTGCCAACCTTGTTACTAAGAAGAGAACTACGAAACGACCCAGGCGTCTTGTTTTCGAGAGTGATGATGAGAGTTCTGACGCACCGAGTCCAAAATTGCCCAAAACCCCATTGACTGATAAACATTTTGAATTCCCAGTAACATGTGAGATGGATAAATTTCACATAAAAGAAGAGAAAGAACAGACCAGTACTTGCGATAATAGTGAATACAGTTTTGAATCTGAAATGGGAAATATGTCTGAAAGTAATGAAAACCAGAATTCAGAGCAGAGCTACATGTCTGCCGTTGACTATCCTGATTCTTTGAATTCCTCATCAGCATACTGTGACTCCTTTACATTCTGGTCACCTGCAAGTTCCGTGTCTACTGATCGTCAGTGGTCGCCAATAAGTTATAACTCTGAACCTGAAGCTGAAGAAACTTCTGTAGTTTCTAGTGAACTTGAGACTTTCCCTGTGTACACTCAAGATGGACCAACTCACCTATACCCCCAACATAGTGATTACAATTCGCCAAGCCCATCAGATGTTTCCCCTGGACCATTAGACTTGAGTGTGAAAAAGGACCTTGAACAATCTATATCAGACACATGTGTTGAGAATAACATAGAGAATACTGGAGACATGATAGATTATTATGAACCAATTTGTGTTAGTGAGCCATGTGTTGCTACTCTTGAGCAAAACCATTCAACAGTGTGGAAAGAGATTGATATAGGTGGTGTGTCTTACAGTTACACACCTAGTGTTGAATCTACCCAGTATGCAACAGACTGTTTCAATAATGCTGTATACGGTGCTCCCAACTTTCCAAGCTGGTCAGGTGATGAATCTTTCTACATTGCTACAGCTCTGCATCACAGTTCAGAAAATGTAAATGCTTATGTGTTTGGGAACCAACAAGAGATTATCGAATCGAGAAATGATGTCCCAGAGATACCTGGGATAACAGTACCATTACAAAGCTTCCCTAGTGTTGCACCATCAGATCCAGGTGTGATCCTCCCTCTATATGACACTGCATATTCTCAGACATTTAAAGACCAACCATTCACATATTCACAAACTTGCTTTCCAAATGAAAATGAGATGGAGGGAAGTAAGAGTGATTGTTACTATGGAGACAGATATGGTTCCTCGGTAGGAAGATCTGTAGATGGATATGAAAGTTCTGGAAATTCAGCAGAAGGAAGCAGTGATAGTGACAATGAGAATGATTTGATCAAAATGATGGATATTTCTGTGAAAGATAAACTGAAAAAGAAAGCTGGTGATAGATTTATCTCCCCTGATGCAGCAAGTTTTGAGTTGATTGACAGTTTGAAAGATGTGAAACCATATGTAATTTCAGGTTGGATCTCGTCAACCTATCTGATGGCTTTAGCAAAAAAGTCTGATTTAGTGAATGACATGTTTGACAATGCATTGAACAATAAAGGTGAAATTCATGACTGGATTGTTGAGAACTGTCGTAAGACAACACCTGCAGTGCTTGCTAGAGATCTTTTGTTCAGACTGTTCACCTTGGAAGAACTTAAGGACTTGAACTTAATTGTTCTAGCTAGGAAACAAAGATACAAGGCCATTAAAAAATGTGTTGAAAAGCAATTTTCTATGAAGGTTACAAAGAAAGTGTGGTCAAAGTGTGTAGGACTGATAAAATCATCGGTATCTACATTGTTCAAACATCGTGTGAAGCAGGTACAAAACTTTTTTACAATGCACGGGTCCTTTGAGTGAATTGAAATTGCCTGTTAGAGAAAATGTGCATAGAGATTTGTGGCATGTGTTTGACGAAAAATATGTTGCATATCTGATAAAATGTTATTGTATAGACTCATGTTTATTCATCATCTTATCATAATTTACATTTCTTTATATGTAACCATTGCTATTGAGAAAAGATTTTTCATTTTGATCAATTCATTGAATTAATTAACTGTAATAGCAACAAATTTTGAAATTGAAATGTAGATTTAGCAAACTGTATTTCCATGGTGATGTATTGAGCTATTTTTGTACTGAAAAGGTGCTTCATAAATAAGTGCTTACTGCTAGGGTAATGTAAAAAAAGTGCTGAAAATGCTGCTGCTATGCCTAAAGTGCTGTAAATATAGATATTGGTTTGATAATGATAATAGTTTCAAGTTTGTTTCTTATAATAGTATTTTCTACTCATTTAAATTGATGATTGTTCTGGTCTTTGTAAATAGCTGTTGATCACGAGGGAATAAAAAGAAAATTGATATGTTTCCAGTTTATCTAAATTTATCTCTTTGGCAAATAGAAAATGTTTCTATCATTTTGTATGTTTTGTTTGATAAATTGTTTATTGTCTGTTTGTTGTTTGTTTTTAAATTTTATAGTTCTTTTTTATCATAGAGTACTTTATAATGTTTTAATTTTGTTTTATCAGTCTAAAACTTTAATATAAAAACCTGTTTGATTGGAAATTTTTATTTTGCATATTTTAAACAGTTTCAAAAAGACATTTTTACTGAAATATAAGAAAGAGGAAAAATTCAGAAATTAAAAGAGGAATAATTTATTGAAAATTATTTAACCATAATCTTATTATTCATAGCATTTTTTATTCAATTCAAAACATTTTACTCTTTCATTGTTCACTTGTTTGTATGCAAAAGTAATTTTTTGTTTCAAAATGTTTTTATTGTTGTTTATTTGTTTTTGTATAAAATATTTTATAACATTCTTCAGTAAATGTTGTTTTCTAGTATGTAGATTAGTTTAGTTTTGTTTTGTTTGAAAGTTTTTTCCTTTTATTTTAATTTGTATTTCAAATAAATTCAAACTTTTTCAATGTTCACTTTTTATATGTGTCATTATGCAAAGATATTATGAGATAATAATAAAAAAAGCATTTCATTGACCATTGTCAGTAATTTTAGGATGTATAATTCATTCATATTTGTAAGTTTTCGGCAGGAAAGATGTTGTTATGCAAATGTTCTTTATCAGTGTTACGGTAATTGTAGTGCATTCATTATTTTCAATAAGATAATTTTAATTAATATTCTTTAAAAAAATTCTGAAAGATTGGCATATTAAACTAGCAATAAATTACATTTAAATTAATGTGTCGAGAACAACAGTTAATTAAAATTTAAATTATGCAATAAATTATAAGAATTAAATTTAACTTGGTATATATATATTTTAATAGAATTTAAAACTTTCATAATTTTAATGAATTTTCTTTATGTTTGCCAGTTTAAAATAAAAAATGGAAATTGATATTATTAAATTTTGTTTTGTTTGATAGTATATAGTTTTATATATGTATTTGATGTTTTTGTAGAATTTAGATTATATAGTTTATTAAAAAAAAGTTGAAATTATTTTCTCTTTGTTCTTTCTTGACTTTCTTATGACCATGTTGGCAGAAGTGTTATGTGAATATGCAACAATTACACACTTGCTGTCAGCTAAAATATGAGAAAACTGACAAAAAACGCTCCCATATATATAGGGACATGACCTAATCGATCAAGTAATTACAGTTGTTGACTTCAAATAACCAACCCATTACCATAGCAGGTGATAATTCCACCAGCAATCTTTGATTCTTTTATGTGACAAAACTGACCTGTAAATTGAGGTGCCCTCTTAATTGTTTCTGAATTATTATTAATAATCAAAAGTCACTATCTGACTGTAACAGTGTCAGGTGGACTGTAAATAAATACATTTATAATGCTCTTTGCTGTGAATATAATTTGAGTCTTTTCTGTATTTAAACTACTCATTAAAACACTTACCCTGCTGATCATGTTGTCTTATCAGGCCCTGTACTGTTGCTAGCTTAAATTTAGTAAAACTTTTACTTTTGAATGGACTGTTCCAAATTCACTGAGCAGGGCAAATCCATTACATAAATTTAGCAGGGTTAAAATGCATTTTACCATGGTGGCCAATCACATGGTTTGTTGCATCATGGACAAAAATAAAGTGGCAAATTTGAGGGTTATTAATATTTTACTTTCATCAGAAGGATTTCCGATAAAAACACCTTGATGTCCTTATACCAATATTATTCCTTTGTTATATCTGTTGATCAGACAAATCACATGATGCTTAAATTTCAGAATATTTCAGTCTATATAAACAAATATAGCCCTCCAAACAACCACTGCCTTCCATTGAATGTAAATATATATGAAATATTTTTTCTTGATAAATAGAGCATTTGTGAGTGAATTGGGTGCCAAAATTATTTCCTTGTTCATTACATTCAAAGCTAATGTCTCCAAGCACAAGTGCCATTACAAGTCTTCTTTTTCTACAAATAACAGTACTTGTAAATTCTCTGTTTACAAAAAAGAAGAGTTTTGATTTTAAAACATTATTAGAAAATTAATACTAAACAGTAGCAGACAGGAATTTAGAAATATGGCCCAAGAGCAAAATTTAAAACAAATTTAGCATGCATTAGAGTGATATAAGCAGGGAACAATATTGACATAAGGACTTGCACCATGTAGATGTCATTTTAAGGGAATGTTTTGATTGAAGTAAAATATAAATAACACTCACATTTGCCACTTAGTTTATCTTTTGTTAACAAGTTATTGTTATAATCATAGGAAATAAATCACAGTAAATTACAATTTTCATCATTTTTGCATCAACTACGATTTATTAGTTATTGCCCCATTTATAAAAACACAAAATTTAACCAAATGAGGTAATGCATTAGTGTCTAAGGAAGGTTGTTTGGGAAAAAAACAAATCTTGCCTTTATAGAATGGACAGTGGTTTTATTGAGCCAGACAGCTGTTGACATAGCTTGATTTAGTTGTTGCAATGGCAGTTTAATGTACATGTTTCTGAATGCATCTTGCAGACCTTATTCAAACCGTAATTTTATCATAGATTAAGGGATTATTAGATAACACAAATCCCAAACTCATTGAGACTTTGTATTGCCCACATGAACCAGAATCATAGCACAAAGGTTAAGGAACAGAGTCATGCCAATATGTACAGCCTTACTTGTTACTTAGTACAGACCCAGACAAATTTGTACAGTCTTACTTGTCTAAATAGTACAATGCCAGTCAAATCTGTTCAGTCTTATTTGTCTAAATAGTACAAAACCAGTCAAATCTTTACAGTCTTACTTGTCTAAAAGTACAAAACCAGTCAAATCTTTACAGTCTTACTTGTCTAAATGGTACAGTGTTAGTCACATCTGTTAAGTCTTACTTGTTACATAGTACAGTGCCAGTCACATCTTTTCAGTCTTACTTGTCTAAATAGTACTGTGCTAATCACATCTGTTAAGTCTTACTTGTCACATAGTATAGTGCCTGTCAAATCTGTACAGTCTTACTTATGTAAATAATAAATACAGTCAGTCAAATCTGTAAAGTTTGAATTGTCTTAATAATACAGTGCTAGTCGCACCTCTACAGTTTTACCTGTCTTAAATACTGCTGTCAAATTTTTTTATAAAAGGAAAATGTAAGCAAGTTAAAGAAGATTTGAGAAGGTGATATCTTGCCTTTGTTGAATAGATAGTTGTTGATGATCTGTGTAGTAAGAAAAGTAAGAAAAATGTTAGGGGAAAAAATATAGTTTCTCCATTTTCAGGCAAAAACTGTCCCTCTATCAAAAAATATTATTACGATGTTCTTATGATATACAACCTTTATCTTAGCCTCCACTTAATTTGGTCATGTTTGATAAAGAATTCAGGAACTTCCATGTTGAATCAAGAATTGAATCAAGCGGTTTATTTACTATTTCTGCTTGCCATATGACCAAAAAATGACGTTAATGTCGGACGGTTTTGAAACATTCACAACTTGTTGGCAGTATACTTATCAACAAGATTTAACAAAATTTTGATTTGCCTACAAAAACCATCATGAACCAAAAAATAAAGAAATAAACATTAATACTATCAAATATCAGTAAAGGTTTTTAGGTATCAGTTTGTAAAAGCGTTTATGTTTGGATGATTTAACAAATTTTATGAATGTGTATTCTGAGATGACATGAAAGTTATCAATCTGTTCTACAAATAAAGCAAGAAACATCTGTCCGTAAACTTTTACTTTAAACGACATTAAAAGCTAAAGCTAAACCAATTTCATCCCAACTTTACAGGAATGTTCCTTTAGTGGTCATCTTTAAAAATTGTTTAAAGAATTAAATTCCATGCAGAACTCTGGTTGCCATGACAACCAAAAGAAAAAACTTAAAATATGTTCTTTTTAAAAAAACACAAAGAGCTAGAGCTTAGATATTTGGCACAAATCATCTTCTAAACCCTGGGGTCAAAGTTGGCCCCGACCAAGGGAGTCATTGATTATCCTTATATGTCTATTGTAAAAACTTAAAAAAATCTTCTTTTAAAAAACCCAAAGAGCTAGAGCTTAGATATTTGGCATGAAACATCTTCTAGTGAGTGTCTACCAAGTTTATCAAATAAAAGCCATGGGGTCAAAATTGGCCCTGCCCCGGGGGTCATTGATTTTCCTTATATGTCTATTGTACAAACATAAAAATTTCTTAAAAAACCCAAAGAGCTAGAGCTTAGATATTAAGCATGAAACATGTTCTTGTGAGTGTCTATCAAGTTTGTTCAAATAAAAGTCCTGGGGTCAAAATTGGCCCTGCCACAGGAGGTCATTGATTATTCTCTTGTTTTCCCTAAGCAATGGCAACAAGTAATGTTTTTACACATGCACTATTTCAGATACAAATATGAACTTTATGATATCAGTTTTAGATTTAGATTTTATATATGCTTTTGTTTATAGATTACAATAGTACTAATATAATTATGTTCCTTGTAAACAGGTGAGCAATTTCAGGGCCATCATGGCCCTCTTGTTGCTTATATAATTTAATAGGAGCTAACCTGTTTCTGCACTAAGGTGACAGTATAACAATATTGTTGTATGACAATTTATTCATACACAATTTCCACTTCTGGCATTTCTCAGAAACCTGTGCCTTTGTTGGGTTTTAAAATCCCATTATGCTTGGATATGCAATCAAAACTTTTATTTTTAGTATCTTGTTACAGTTTCCAAATCATTACTCATTTGCCATATAGATGAACAGTTACTGTCATTTACATCTGTTGCTATATATGTTATTGGTATAATTAATAATAGTGAAATAGTATTTTGTATGGAAGTCAAAATGCTACTTTGTTTCCATTTTGCTATGTTTATGACACATCACTGCATGTTCAGGGCTACTTTCTTCATCTGCTAAACATTTAACATGGTCTAAATCCATTATTAAAACATTTTAAACTAATGTTTGCCATTTTTAAAGAATTGAAAAAATATGGATTTGTGAGGCATTGTTAAGGTTATATGGCAACTTATCAGCACAGCAGCTTGGGAAAGACTTCAGGTGCCCCAACCTTAAGCACCTGAGCAGAATCTTCAACTTTTTTAGCTGAATAGCTTACTGATTATAATCCTGGTGACTTTTAACCCAAAGGCAATTATTTGATGTCCCATTTCTATCTTAAAATCTCATTATCTTAAGTTACCTTTTGCATATTTCTTTTAATTTAGCATTCAATGAAATAAGCAAATTTTACTACTTTATTTTCAGGGTAGATCCCCAGAAGACAAGATATATTGGTGCGATATGTGGACTGGGAACTGACCCAGTTTATGGACATTCTGAGCTGCCAGATCATGACATTGAGGTCCCATTTGACGTTAAGTTTAATGATGAAGATATTTCCAAGGTAGTTTACATTCTTGAATAACCACAGGTGGAAGTTATAAATGGGATTTTTAATCTTTTGTTCCTTGGGTTGTATGTGATTTGTTATATTATATAACAAAGAAGTACTAATTATTTGTTTACAGTCTTAACTTGTATTGAGAGAATGCCTAAGGAAATTGCCAAAAATGGTTGCTTAATATAATGGTCTCTTAAGACGAAGCACTCTGTTACAAATTTTCATATCTTTTCGCTTGCGGTGAGTGCAAGTTCTTTTTATATACATGATCCATTATGTTATTGAATTACATTTTGCCAAAATTGTAATACTCCTTTTGTTTTCATATTTTTTTATGCCCCCGCCATGTAATGGCCGGGGCATATAGTGTTACCCTGTTCCGTCATTCCGTCCTTCCGTCCTTCCATCCTTCCGTCATTCTGTCATTCCGTCATCATCAGTTTCCGTTCATTATCTTAAGAACGGTTGCACACATTCAACTCAAATTTGACATATGGATATGTCATGAGAAAATACAGGTCAAGTTTGAATTTGGTCATGGTTCGATGATTTTTGGCAGAGTTATGCCCCTTTAACTTTGAAAATAATATGAAATTTTCAGTTTCCGTTCATTATCTCCCCAAAGGTACAACACATTCAACTAAAATTTGACATATGGATATGTCATGAGAAAATACAGGTCAAGTTCGAATTTGGTCATGGTTCGATGATTTTTGGCAGAGTTATGCCCCTTTTACTTTGAAAATAATATGAAATTTCAGTTTCCGTTCATTATCTCCCCAACGGTACAACACATTCAACTCAAACTTGACATATGGATATGTCATGAGAAAATACAGATCAAGTTCGAATTTGGTCATGGTTCCATGATTTTTGGCAGAGTTATGCCCCTTTTACTTTGAAAATAATATGAAATTTTCAGTTTCCGTTCATTATCTCCCCAAAGGTACAACACATTTAACTCAAATTTGACATATGGATATGTCTTGAGAAAATACAGGTTAAATTTGAATTTGGTCATGGTTCGATGATTTTTGGCAGAGTTATGCCCCTTTTACTTTGAAAATAATATGAAATTTTCAGTTTCCGTTCATTATCTCCCCAAAGGTACAACACATTCAACTCAAACTTGACATATGGATATGTCATAAAAAAGATACAGGTCAAGTTTGAATTTGGTCATGGTTCGATGATTTTTGGCAGAGTTATGCCCCTTTTACTTTGAAAACAATATGAAATTTTCAGTTTCCGTTCATTATCTCCCCAAAAGTACAACACATTCAACTCAAACTTGACATATGGATGCGTCAAATGAATGCGCAGGTCAAGTTCAAATTTGGTCATGGTTCAATGATTTTTGGCAGAGTAATGCCCCTTTCACTTTGAAAGTAATATGAAATTTTCAGTTTCCGTTTATTATCTCCCCAATGGTACAACACATTCAACTCAAATTTGACATATGGATATGTTTTTGGAATGCCCAGGCCAAGTTCGAATTTGGACATGGTTCAATAATTTTTGGCAGAGTAATGCCCCTTTCACTTTGAAAATAATATGAAATTTACAGTTTCTGTTCATTATCTACCCAACAGTGTTACATATTCAACTTAAATTTGACATATGGATATGTCAAAGGAATGGGCAGGTCAAGTTGGAATTTTGTCATGGTTTGATGATTTTTTGGCAGAGTTATGTCCCTTTCACTTTGAAAATAATATAGATACATCTTAGGAATAAGCAGTTTAAGTTAGAATTTGGTCGTGGTTCAATGATTTTAGACAAACTTATCTTTCCTGAATGTTGGTAAAATTTTGAACTTTCAGTTTCAGCACTCATACTTTTAGCCATTATTTTGGCTACAAATATGCAATATGCTATTTTTAAAAGGTTAAGACTGAATAATTTCAGTGCCTTGAACATTGTATGAAAATGGTTTGTGTTAACATTGAAAAGTTTTAAGGGCTTTGAACTTAAAATGAAAAAAATAATTAATGCACCATCTGAAATTTTGGCTGCATGCGGGGGCATCCGTGGCATGATGACACATTTCTAGTTTTTGTTTAACTCCATTTCTTATGACACCAAACCATTCACCAATACTGACTTTCTGTTGTATATTTTGTTAGTTAAGATAAACAAGCTTGGTCTATTCAAAATGATTTATTGGTCGCTATAGACAAGATATTAAAGTAAAAAGTAATAATATAATGTATAAAAGCATCAGAATGGCACTGTCATTGAAAGTCTGAACACTAGAATTGTGCAGCAAACATTAGATTATCCTTTGATACTATACTTTAATGGTCATCCGTCTGCCTTCCTACTGGTGGCATTGGCATGCCATTTTCACTGTGTTCACTTAAGAAAATAAAAGCACAACGCTTGACTTATTCAAATATATCTGAGAAATTATCTACAGGAAATCAATTGTTGACTGGTACTCTTCATAGGTGTCTCTGTTTATCACCTTGACAACAAACTCAGACTCCTTGACAATGAGCTGGTTTTCAAATTCAATCTTCTCAGGCCATCCTGTTGTTGGTGGCTGGACTGTTATTTTTCCAACACATTCACATTCTTCTTCTTGTGTGCAATACTTCGGGTTATCTTTGTTTGACCTATAGATTTTAGTTATGACCTCTTTATGCTTGATATCTGTATTAGTGAATGTGTCATGTGCTAGGAAGTATGCTTTATCATCAGGTCTTAGAATTTGGCCTTTTTTAATCATTTTATAGAAGACGTTCCCACACCTTGCTTTCCCATCATGTTCCTTAATTTGCTTCTTTGGCCTCCTTAATAATCTTTAAAAACGTAAGAGCTGGCTTTCTCTTTCATTTGTGCTCAGGTGGCCCTTTAGAATGGAATTTTTCAAAGAAATAGCGGGCTTTTCTCTATGTCACCTGGGTGAAAAAACCCATAATTGCTGCGCCCTTTAGAACTGCTAGACTTCCATTTCCTGGAATGACGACCTGCAGTCCAAGGCTGCTGATCTCCAACTTGACACGCTCCTGAAAGTATTTTGACTCCGAGAACCCACCAACAAACATGATAACATTTATGTCCTCTCCTTTATTTTTCATTTGCTGGTACAAGTCTCTCAAGTGATGGAGTATACTTTGAAGGGTGGATTCAAACAATTCTAGCATTACAGCAGGCTTAATTATTAGTTTGTCCTTGAAAAACCGAAGACCATCACTGTAGTCACTAACCTTGAGAAGTTCTTCAAAACTAGTCTTACACTCTGTCTGTACAATGTCCTTTAGATCATATGGAAGTCTGAAAAGAGTAACAATAAAGCTTTTAAAAAAGATGCAGAACTTCTAAGCTTTATGTTGAGTTATGTTATAGAACTGTTACCTAAATTTGGAGAAAAAATGTAGGCAGCTGTTTGCACAGTTAGTAGAGCTAAGTTTGAGTTCTGCTCAGGCTACACATTTTCTAACCCTGTTAGATTTGGTACCTGATGAGGGACTGTATAAAGCTTTGAATCGATTTACCTTGTTCATCAATTCTGCATAGAAATTCAAGCATAAATTTACAATATAGTTGGGGAGTATAGTTGAGGAGTACATGACGGTATAGAGCTTTTCACTTATTTTGGGAGAAAATGTATATTAAACAGCCAGTTATAGCTGTGGACAGTTACCTGTGGACTAGGTTTTGAAGGAGAGAAATGAGGTACTGATTCAAATGAATACCAAGAAAATATGCATGGTCTTTGATATTTTAATCATGTTAAAGATGAAATTATAGAGAAACAAAAGAAACATGTAAAATTGGAAAAAAAATAATGCTAGCAGTGTTCTCAGGACACATCTTTTTTTGTTAGAGTGCATCAGCACTGACCCTCTTAAAGTTTTAGTAAGGAAAACCTGTTCAAGACTTTACTGTGATATTGAAATAATTTGTCTGTTGAAAATTTATACATCCTAGTTTAAAAATTGACAATTTTGTATAAGTTAGTCATCAATGAGACTGAAAAAGGAGTCTACCTTATAGCAGTGTCATGTTCCTGCATGGTTGGAATATTTTCAGTTTTTGTATTGAATGCCTTTCTACACGTCACATGATCCTGTTTTAATTGTATGAACTCTTTCATTAGTTCCATTGGAATTGAAAATTGTCTCTTTTTTAACTCAAAATCATTCATTAACTCAAAGTATTCAGGACTTTCATTTTTGAACTTCATCCAGGCATGTGTGCCGACAATATTTTTTATAAGCTGGATAAAATCTTCGTTTATGTTCATCCCGCCTTTTATATCCCCTGTGGATCTATGGATTTCTCTCAGCGAATGTGCTATCAGCACCTCATGGATACAGATATCTGTAGTTCCACCGCCGATATCGGCTAAAATATACTTCTGTCGGGTAAGTAAAGCTACACTCGTAGCCATGTTATCATCATTTTGGACAACATTAACTGGTTTATCGAGACAGTAAAGTGAAGCAGCTTCTGGTTCAAGAACAAGCATCAGCCGGTTTCTTTCTATTCCGGCTAAACTTGCAGCCTCTCTCATAAACTGTTTGGCACAGTCTGACCAAAGCGCAGGTACAGTTAAGACCCATTTGATGTTTTGAGATTGAATGTTAGTCATTACTTTCCGTATACTTTTTTCTGCCTCCTGCTTTAAGAACTTGATTGTCTTTCCAATGACAAGCAGTGCTGACCGTTTATGCCCTCTAACATCTGATATTTGTAGATCACGAGTTAGTCTGGATTTATGTAAACTTACTTTATATCCCTCAAAAAGGGACCAGTTATTAGCTGAACCATTCTGTAGAAGACTAACGTATTTCTTCTTAGCATTTTCCCCTAGATAATCGACAGTATCTCCTGGACTTACTAGTACAATGTTAGGTATCCTTTCACTGGTTCCATCTATACAACAACTGTAAAACTCTTTGCTGCCTTTAAGAAGAAATGTATATCCAAGGTGAACAGTTCCAAAATCTATTGCAACTACTACTAAAGATTCATCCATCATCAAATTGTTAATGTTATTATAATCCAAACATTCATTCAGAAATTCTGTGTAATAATAAGTTATAAACACATGCTTTTAGAACTTCCTTTTAGCTTAAAAATTGCATAAGCATTTTTGGTTAGTTCAAAATTTTATAATGTCTATGATGTAGTATTATATAATTTCTTTAAAAATTTATTGTCATATATTTCTTAGCTTGAAACACCTATTATTATTATTATTATGCTGTCAAGTAGGAAGTGAAAATAGTGAAAAGGAAGTTAAAATTTTAGAAATTTTTATGTACCTTACATATTATTGCTTTTCTAAATTTAAAGATATTTGCACAATTGTACATTGAAACTTGATACGCTTGAAATTTGATCTCTATTGTAAATTTGTAATAGACTTGCCTTCTTTGTACATGTAAGAAATGTAAGCAAAAAATTGCTGAGGTTTAGTGCCCACCATTATAAACACAAGTTTATGGAAGTGGTTACTTACGTAGGTTTATTATTATTGGTAGCACGATCACCACTAGCTTTCAGACTTTATGTGCCATGGATATTAATGTAAGATAGTTCAACCCTATAATCGAAAGAAGTGTTATTTATTTAACCCATAGCAAGGCCAGCATGGTTTAAACATATTTATTCCCAAAAGCATATATAATGTACATACAAATAAACAACAAACAAAATATTTTTTTTACATAATGGAAAAGGATGAAAATAAAAGACAAGTGTTATAGAATTCTTCTGTCAGTTCTCCTTAAAGCATGGTTCATAGTACAGAACTAGGCCAGTCTGTATTAAGTCATTAGATAGCTAGGTCAGCCTGTTACTGTATTCAGTCAAGAAATATGCCTGCTGTACAGTTAGGTCTGGTGGTATTTAGCCAGTACAAAGCTAGGCCAGTGTGTGTTCAGTCGGGGCATCTGTGGCCGAGTGGTTAAGGTCGTTGACTTCAAACCACTTGCCCCTCACCCCTGTGGGATTCTTTCATGTGAGGAAGCTAACCAGCTAGCTTACAGAACATGGTTCTACTCAGGTAGAACCGAAATAATGCATTTGTTATTGCCCTTGACTTAGTAAAATATTTTCAGTTTTGAACATGTGTTTTGCATTACTCCAATGGTATTTCACCTAGAGTTATGAAACTTTATAGGACTGTTGGTCAGTGTGTGCAGTTGTTATGCATCTGTAGTTGAAAAAAATCAGTGTGTCAACATTGGAAAAATTAGATGTCATTAGCTCGACTATACGAAGTATATGGAGAGCTGTCCTACTCGCCCCGGCGTCCGCGTCCAGATTTTAGATTAAAGTTTTGGTGCAGTAAAATATTTTTCACTATAACTTTGTCATTTCTTAAGGTATCAACTTCAAACTTCAAATATATGTTCCTTATCATCAACCACATCTTATGTGACAAGGTTCATAACTCTAGCGCCAATATTTTTAGATTTATCTCCCCTTGAACTTAGAATTTTCCTTAAAAAATACTATTTTTTACTGTTACTTCTTTATTTCTTAAGGGATCAACCTCATACTTCAAATATATGTACCTTATCATCATCCCCATCTTATGTGACAAGGTTCATAACTCTAGCACCAATATTTTCTGATTTATCTCCCCTTGAACTTAGAATTTTCCTCAAAAAATGCTATTTCTTACTGTTTCTTCTTTATTTCTTAAGGGATCAACCTCATACTTCAAATATATTTACGTTATCAACATCCCCATCCTATGTGACAAGGTTCATAACTCTAGCACCAATATTTTCAGATTTATCTCCCTTTTAACTTAGAATTTTCCATAAAAAATATTATTTTTTACTGTTACTTATTTATTTCGAAAGGGATCAACTTCATACTTCAAATATATTTACGTTATCATCATCCACATCTTATGTTACAAGGTTCATAACTCTAGCACCAATATTGCAAGAATTATCTCCCCATAAACTTAGATTTTTTTACTAGAAAAATGTTATTTTTTATTATAACTTTTTTATTTTTAAAGGTATCTACCTCAAACTTCAAAATACTTATTCTTATCATCAATTACATTTTATGTGACAATGTTCATAACTCTTGAAGCAATATTTACAGATTTTTCTCTCTTTGAACTTAGGATTTTCTTTAAGAAATATGATAACTTCTTTACTTTTTAAGGTGTCTACTTCAAACTTCAAATATATATTTCTTATCATTACACAAATGTTGTGTAACAAGGTCCATAACTCTAGCATGACTATTTCAAGAATTATTCCCCTTGATCTTGGAATTTATGTTAACAAATGTTATTTTTTTACTATAACTTAATACATAATTATTATACATAATTGATTTTTCTTTCGTATTTTGTCCTCTTTACTGCGTCCAGTATTTTATTAGTCGAGCTTCGCTGTCTCCTCTGACAGCTCTTGTTTTTATGCCCCAACCACTTATTGGTAGGGGGGTTCAATTAGAATTTCTTTTGTTGGTTCCTCTGTCATACTGTCCTGCTGTACATCAGTAGACAGCCATGTGTTTGGGCATCCATGTCCTATGGACACATTTCTAGTTAGCACTTTTATTTTAAAGATGCTCATGAGAAGTGATTTAAACCTGAACATTTAATTGAAAGAACTTCAAGATTTTACTTTAAAAAAGCTTGTTTTAAAGACATCTTTCAGATCTTATTATTTCTCTTGAATAATTAAATAAAAGTACCATTTAGAAACATAATATATATGATCTATTTTCTACATATGTTCTATAGTTGTTATGTATGTATTTTTTCTTGAAAATAATAGGCTATTAAACATGGATACATTGAAAAAAGAAGCAAAAATCAATAGTATTAAAAAAAAAATTTACATGTTAAATTTTTCTATTTCCAGATAAATGCTATACGTATGGCAATAAACTTTGCAATCGGGAATCAGACTCAAGTTGCTGCCTGGGGACCAGATGCTGTTTGTAGAATTCAGAACAATGCACGAAAGAAAATGATGGAGCAAGTTTCTTACTACAATTTTAATACAGTTTACCACTAGCCTGTTCAATTTCATTAATTGACTTGTCCAGCTACCATTTTTTGGAAGGTCTTTTATAAATTTTTGGGATATCACAATGACTGTCCATCTGTTTGTTTTGACCTTTGAAAGACCTTCACAAATAAAATACTATCATAATAAGAAAAAGTGCATTGTGGCCCCTGCTTCAATTAGTTCTTGTTTGCAGGAGGTATTTATCACATCTAGCGACAGTTCAAGTAATTTATAGTCATGATTTCAGTAGATCATGTTCATTGTCAGGTTTTTACTTTCTCTCACACCTTTCACTTACACATCCGACGCGCACTATTTCTGCCTATAACACTCACGAGAGGGGTTGGCAGTACACAGAGATAGATAGATAGGTACCCAAGTAATATGAACAAGACTATTATCTGGCACAAATTTTACATATTTAAACCTTAAGTTTGCATGGGCTAGGACAATTAAATATACTTTATATTTCAGATTGATACAGAAACGTCGAGACCCGTGTGAGGTGATCAGTCCACAGCGGATATATGAATGGAACCAGGTTGATCCAGATGACGTCATTCCGCACAGTGTGGACGTGGGTGACGAGGCACAACTTCTCAACTATCACAGTGCAATACAACTTGATATTGATGATTCTGATGTATCTGAGATAACTAAACAGAAGGAAATGATGTTAAAACATGTGCAATACCTCAGACAGGTTGTCAAAAGGTAGGCTGGTTTTTCAAGGGTATAAAGCTATCTAGTGAAAGATTGGTTTATAAAATTTATAAATGATAAAACATTTTGTTGTTTCCATTACCTTATGGTCAGTTATCGAAAGTGCTAGTGCATAGACTGTTTGTGTTATTTGACATGCATGAAAAGTGTATGTAAACAGAACAAAATGTCCGGGAACAAAATATAATGCTGCTATTTGAAGTATTTTAGCCATTTAGCAATTATTTCTTGCATGCGCCATTTGTTCAACATATTTTTGTGTCGCCTTGAAAAGGCGACATATAGGGGTTACTTTTGTCGGTGTCTGTGTCGTTGTCGTCGTCGGCGGCGTCCCTTTGTTATTGCCCTTTGTTAATTTTCATACTTTAATTTTGTCCGGGCCATTTCTCTTCAACTAAAAAAGCTATGGACTTGAAACTTCATAGGATGATAGATCTCATTAAGAAGAAGTGCAGTGCACAAGCACCGGTACTCTGCACTTCCTAATTTTTGAGTTATTGCCCTTTGTTAATTTTCATACTTTATTTTTGTCCGGGCCATTTCTCCTAATGTATAAAAGCCATGGACTTGAAACTTCATAGGATGATAGGTCTCATTAAGAAGAAGTGCAGTGCACAAGAACAGGTACTCTGCATTTCTTATTTTTTGAGTTATTGCCCTTTGTTTATTTTCATACTTTAATTTTGTCCGGGCCATTTCTCCTTAAGTATAAAAGCTATGGACTTGAAACTTCATAGGATGATAGATCTCATTAAGAAAAAGTGCAGTGCACAAGAATCGGTACTCTGCATTTCTTAATTTTTGAGTTATGGCCCTTTGTTGATTTTCATACTTAATTTTTGTCCAGGCCATTTCTCCGAAAGTATAAAAGTTATGGACTTGAAACTTCATAGGATGATAGATCTCATTAAGAAAAAGTGCAGTGCATAAGAACTGATACTCTGCACTTCTTATTTTTTGAGTTATTGCCCTTTGTTGATTTTCTTACTTTATTTTTGTCCTGGTCATTTCTCCTCAAGTATGAAAGCTATGGACTTGAAACATCATAGAATGATAGATCTTATTGATAAGAAATGCAGTGCACAGATATGCTGCTCTGCACTTATTATTTTTTTAGTTATTGCCCTTTGTTATTTTTCATATTTCATTTTTGTCCTGGCCATTTCTCCTAAACTACATTGTTCACAAGGCGACACATCCGACTCGCGGAGTTCTAGTTTTAATACAAGTGTTAAGAAATTATTATACCGTTGTAAGGGGGGTATACTGGAATCAGCTTGTCCGTCGGGCCATCCGGACGTCTCCCCGTCCGTCGGTTTTTCCTTGTCCACCAAATAACTTGAGATTCCTTTGGCCCACAGTCTTCATATTTGGCATGGAGGTTAGTCATGATTAGTAGATGACCCCTATTGATTTTGGGGTCAAAGGTCAAGGTCACAGGGGCCTTGACTTTAAAAAGCTTGCCCGCCCAATAACTTGAGATTCCTTTGGCCCACAGTCTTCATATTTGGCATGGAGGTTAGTCATGATTAGTAGATGACCCCTATTGATTTTGAGGTCACTGGGTCAAAGGTCAAGGTCACAGGGGCCTTGACTAAAAAAACCTTGTCCGCTCAATAACTTGAGATTCCTTTGACCCACAGTCTTCATATTTGGCATGGAGGTTAGTCATGATTAGTAGATGACCCCTATTGATTTTGGGGTCACTGGGTCAAAGGTCTTAGGGGCCTTGACTTTAAAAAGCTTGTCCACCCAATAACTTGAGATTCCTTTGGCCCACAGTCTTCATATTTGGCATGGAGGTTAGTCATGATTAGTAGATGACCCCTATTGATTTTGAGGTCACTGGGTCAAAGGTCAAGGTCACAGGGACCTTGACTTAAAAAACCTTGTCCGCCCAATAACTTGAGATTCCTTTGACCCACAGTCTTCATATTTGGCATGGAGGTTAGTCATGATTAGTAGATGACTCCTATTGATTTTGAGGTCACTGGGTCAAAGGTCAAGGTCACAGGGGCCTTGACTAAAAAAAAGCTTGCCTGCCCGATAACTTGAGATTCCTTTGACCCACAGTCTTCATATTTGGCATGGAGGTTAGTCATGATTAGTAGATGGCCCCTATTGATTTTGAGGTCACTGGGCCAAAGGTAAAGGTCACAGGGGCCTTGACTAAAAAAAGTTGATTTTAAAATTTTCACATTTGAAGCATGGAGAATACATATCTTAGCAATGCACTGGCTTAGTAACCTCAGATTTGGAAGGGTGGTTGTCCTTGAGTTCTTAATGGCCACTGTTGATTCTGACAAAGTGGTATGTGGGGGTATTCACGCCATGATAGTGGCAGTTCTAGTTATTTGTCAAAACTCAAACAAAAAAATTGTAAACTGCAGGCAGTAGAGATAATAATGTAGGTGGTAAAGCATTGTTACAATTGTCTATTTTTAGTAACACAATGTCTATTTTTAGTAACACAAAGAGGACACCAACTTTATGTGAGTTATGTGATGTGTCATGTCCAACTACACAGCTGTTGGCACTTCATCTAGAAATGCAGAAACACAAACGAAATGAGGAGAATTTCACATGAAGTAGACAAGTAGGCAGCAGCAAGAGTGATATTGAAACTGATATTTTGTTTAACAGCAGATGGTCAGAGTTTGTTGTTGGAGAGATTATGTGTACCAAGTTAATTGTGGGAAAGTCATGGAAACGGGTTTAAAAAAAATTTAGAATTTTTTTTTCAAATGGAGACATTTCATTATTTTATTGTAAATGAAGCTAAGCAGCTGTAATTAATGTTTTTTCTTAGTCTTTTTTTTTTTGTTATTGTTGATACATATTTCTAAGAGGAGAGAATAATCTGTAGGAAACATGGTCTCACAATGGATATCTGCCACTGGTCAGTTTCAAATTTTTTATTTACTCTCACATCAGCTACTTGATCTATAAATTAAGATTGAAGGCAGTTTCTAGATATCCAATTTTTTGCCATTGGTTATACCCCGGTCACATATTCACGGAATACGCCCACGGAAGAGCCACGGATTAATTCCGGCATCGTCCGTAGCTACCCGTACTGGTCAGTAGCTCTCCGTATTGTAACCGTAATCAATCGTAGTAGTCCTTGTATATCCGTAGCGATCCTTGACAATTTTTGAACATGCACAAAAATTTGCTACGGAAAACTCAACCGTAGCGTATCCGTACAAGTCCGTATTAATCCGTACTGATACGTATTGGTCCGTACTGATTCGTAGTCCACCAACTTGTCAAGGATTTCCACGGTTTTGTACGGAGAACTACGTATTTGTACGGTTACCCTACGTATAAGCTACGGTTTAATACGGATTAATACGGCATTGTCACGGAAAGCCACGATCGTAATACGTTGTACTACGGAGAGGCAAGGATTAGCACGGTCTTATACGGTTTATTGCGTTGCAACACGAAACGGTACGGAATGGTACGGTCCACCACTGTTTAGTACGGATGAATTAAGTATCATGTACTTTTTCAAGGGTATAAATACTACCTTCTTGTTAAAAAACAGACATATTTGCGGAAACATTTAATAAATGATAATTGCCATTTACTGGCTGCAACTATATATTGAAATGGCTCAGAATGCGGAGGCAGTGGTCGAGCTGCTTGATGACATACATAGAAGTAAATTTATATTAATATCGTACTACAATTCAAGTAATAGAATAACATTTAATGTTACATATTTTACAAACATTGGATCGTAAAATAAGAGTAAATATGTACATAAAACGAAGTGTCTCATAAGCCTCGGAGGCTGGCCCTTGAGTGATAATAAGATTAATTAACAAAATGTTAAATCATTGAACTCTGCAATTCGTTTTCTAGGTGTTCTTTTCTTTTAAGGCATTTTGAAATGAGCAAGCAAGAGGTTGTAGACGGATGTATTAGGTCCGTATAGATCCGTGGCAATTCGTTCTTCTCCGTATCAATACGTTCTTCTCCGTATCAGACCGTACTTATTCGTACTAACCCGTGCTTATACCGTAGCAGACCGTAGTGTATCCGTAGTGCGTCCGTCCTGATTCGTGTCGCTCCGTATCAAACCGTGTCGGTCCGTAACAATCCGTGTCTCTCCGGGGGCTTTTGGTGGTAAATCCGTCGGACTCCGTACTCATACCGTTGTGTGTCCGTACTGGAACCGTAGCGGACTACGAAATTTCACATTTCCGTAGTAATCCGTGAACGATTAGACCGTAGCTCTTCCGTGGCATTATCCGTGAATATGTGACCGGGGCATTAGTTTGAAAATTAAATTTCAAACTCAGCTAATCAGGTTCTTAATGGTTATTCTTGAAGACAAGCTGTTAAAACTGGTCTTTCAATGGATCACTGTCATTGGTCAGTTTAAATTTGGAATTTCAAATTCAGCCAATAGTCTATTTGAAAGCTTTTGAAACTGCTTTCTAATTGGCCAGCTGGTAATTCGAATTTCAATATCAGCCAATTAGATACTTGATTTGACTGATCTTAAAATACTAATATCTTGCCTACTTTGATTTTATTAAGCCGTTCTAAAAATTGTTGTTTAAACAATAATATGAGTTACAACCCTTGTTTTGAAAGGAAAAAATTAAATGTTTGTCAAACTTACAGTTATGAGAACAAATCACTGTGAAAATTGTTCATTTATAAAAGTTTGATTTTTGACTTATCATTTGTTGTTAAATGACTATGGTAAAGTCATGATTTTAGTTGTACTGATGGGATTTTTTTTAGATAATGACATTGTTGTAGTATTCATGTTTTAAATAATCAAAGGGTTTATTCTTTAATAATTTTTTTTCATTTTTTCTGTTACTTTAATAAGTATTATTGTACCTATCAGCATTTGGGTTATCAAGTACTATTTGCAAATATCAATATGATCGTGTATAATAGACATGAAAGAATAACCATTGCAGTGTCAGATTTAATTTCAACTGTAGATAATATCAGAATACTATTATGTCGAATGACCTGGAAGATTTACCTCTTAGAATACAATCTGTCGGACATACAAACTGAGTACATTTATTTTTCTGCAGTCATTGTTGTATAATACAAATATTATATAATGTATTTCTTTATAGTATCAATTTATCTAAAAAATGTAACTGTTGAAAAATACACATATGAATCATATCTGATAATTAATTTCTGAAGTAAAATAAAAGTACTTGAGTTTCATTTCATTTTGATATGACAAACAGAAATGTAACTTATTATATCATTTAACAGCAATTTAACAATGTTTTATTGGTTTATTTGTTTGAATAATATGTAAAATTATGCATAATATACCAGTTACCATTGTACTTTAATCTAGTCGAGATTAATCATAATCAATCTACATGAAGCTTGTTTATTATCTTTAAAAAAATCATTTTTATACACTTAATGATTTTCACTTTTCCAGACATTGTAATCTAATATAAGTGATAAGTCATTTACTGGTGAAATAACTGAAAACCTGCCAGGCAGTGGACTTAATTTACTTCTGACCAAACAAGTAAAAACAATGTTTCAAGACTGCTGAGAAATTTGTCAATAATTTTGTAAACTGGTTGAATAACTATCAATTGCAATGCTAGCACCTAGTCAAATATTGTATTTATCACAGTATAATATATGTAAATTAACAAATTGTAATTGAGTTTCTTCTTACAATTAGAGAACAAAGAAAATGTCTCATTTGTATGTTATTTTGTTATGATGTCCCAATAAGTTCTTAATAAGTTGATTTTGAGAATTTCCTACCATCAGTAATTGGTAACCCTTGGTAGTCAGTATGCTGACACTACAGGAAGTAAATTTTTACCAAGATCATATGTGACATTTTCAGAGAAAGCCTGATACTTCAACTTTAGCTTGATATATATAGAGGATATTGAATGAGTGTAGGTTTAATACTAAATTTATTGAACGAGTTGAATAAAATCATATTATGCGAGCCTCTGGCGAGCATAATATTGTTTTATTCAACGAGTTCAATAAATTTAGTATTGAATCTACACGAATATAATATTCTATTTATCACATATATAAAATAAGAACGGTAAACTGTTAACAAAATTCATTTTTCTTTGACGAGCCTATAGTGTAACGCTAATATTAGCGCGCTTTAACGCTATGTTTATAGTGCAAATGACGTGACATCAAAGTGTTATTACACTAGTGTAATATTGTCTAGTGTAATATCGTTTTTATTAAATGGCTTTACTACACTTCTGCGCCGCGGTTCATGTGATAATACCAACAGGTTCATGAAACTGCCTTTCTTTAAATTAATTTGCACCATTTTCATATGATTATTTTTTCAACATGATGTGAAATATGTGGGTTCAAAAAGTTCTCTTCTAACAGATTTGTATAGTGATATCTTCTTTAAAATATTTTCTTTGAAATTTGTTGTGGTTTTAAATTGTATACTTACAGATTATTTTACCAAATTTGTTTAGGGATTTTTTTCAAATGTCTTTTAGTGGGGAAACAAATTAATGGTATATGAGTGGTATCACAACTTCTTTTTTATCACAACTTTTTTTCCCATCAGTATTTGATGTCATTTTAATATTTACTGAGTAAGGTAATAGTCTGGTTGTATATATGTATAATCATGTTGGCAGTTACCGGCACTCTGGCATGACATTAAACTGTTTGGTGCACTCTGGCATGACTTTAAACTAGTGAGATGGTCAGGTTGCTATTGTTGGTAACATTGAGCGAGTTTAAATGTATTGGAATACAGATTGTTTTTATTTCAGGTCTTTTTTCATTGTTCTCATTTCAAAGAAGTCATTACATATGTTCATACTCATTGTTTATTTTATTTTTTGATTATTATTGAACAAGTTTTTATAGAAATAAAAGTGAAAGATAATGAAATTTTATTGTTATTTATTTTTTCAGCAAGCAATGTACAAATGTAAGGCAGTTGTATGTAGCTGTGTGTCACTAATTTTACTATAGTTAAAAGTTTCACACGCAAATAGAAATCCCATTTATCATCAAAGTTTTACTATATGTCTTTAAGGTCACAATTGTTTATCACTAGCATGGGTTTGGACATAATTACAGCAATTTGTAAACATGTGATTTATGTTTTGTGTGCAAAATCAATCCACACCTACTGCAAGTATTCACTTGAAATTTCACTACAGTGTATGGCATCAAAATTGAAAAATCTACAATATACCCGCTTAAAATATAATCCCGTATATACTTGTCCAAGGACAGTAGACCATTTCTTCACACCAATTATGTACGCAATACATGTAATTTCAGAGTAGGTTTAGAACACAATCCTTGTTATACCCCCGAAACAAAGGAGTCACTCAGTGGTCGGTCGGTCCAGCTGCATTTTCTTTGTCCAGAGCATAACTTGACGACTAATGGTTGGAATTCAATACAACTTCATACAATGGTCAAGCACATTGAGAGGAAGTGCAGTCCACAAGAACCATAACTCCATCTTCACTAATTACAGAGTTATTGCCCTTTGTTACTTTTCTTTGTCCGGAGCATAACTTGAAAAGTACTTGTTGGAATTCAAAACAACTTCATACAATGGTCAAGCACAATAAGAAGAAGTGCAGTGCACAAGAACCATAACTCTATCTAAAGTAATTACAGAGTTATTGCCCTTTGTTACTTTGCCATTGCTTTTTTTGTCTGGAGCATAACTTGAAGACTATTGGTAGGAATTCAATACAACTTCATACAATGATCTAGCACATTGAACGGAAATGCAGTGCAAAAGAACCATAACTCCATCTTGACTAATTACAAAGTTTATTGCCCTTTGTTACTTTTCCTTGTCCAGAGCATAACTTGAAAACTACTAGTTTGAATTCAATACAACTTCATACAATCATCAAGCACATTAAGAGGAAGTGCAGTGCACAAGAGTGCACAAGAACCATAACACCATTTTGACAAATTACAGAGTTATTGCCCTTTGATACTTTTGCTTGTCCGAAGCATAACTTGAAAAAAACTGGTTGGAATTCAAAAGAACTTCCACAATAAGAGGAAGTGCATTGCACAAGAACCATAACTCTTTCTTGACTCATTTAAGAGTTTTTGCCCTTTGTTACTATTTATTGTTCAATGCATAACTTGAAAATTAATGGTTGGAATTCAAAGAAACTTCATACAATGGTCAAGGGCAGTGAGATGAAGTGCAGTGCACAAGAACCATAACTCTATTTGGACTAATTACAGTTATTGCCCTTTTTAGCTCACCTGTCACAAAGTGACAGGGTGAGCTTTTTTGATCGCTTTTCGTCCATCGTCCGTCTGTAAACTTTTACTTTAAATGACATCTCATAAACCACTTAGCCAATTTCATCCAAACTTCACAGGAATGTTCCTTTGGTGGTCACCTTTAAAAATTGTTCAAAGAATTTAATTCCATGCAGAACTCTGGTTGCCATGGAAACCAAAAGAAAAAACTTTAAATATCTTCTTTTTAAAAAACCCTAAGAGCTAGAGCTTAGATATTTGGCATGAAACATCTTCTTGTCAGTGTCTACCAATTCTGTTCAAATAAAAGCCCTGGGGTCAAATTTGGCCCCGCCCCAGGGGGTCATTGAATTTCCCTATATGCAAATAGTAAAAACTTAAAAAATCTTCTTTTAAAGATCTCAAAGAGCTAGAGCTAAGATATTTAGCATGAAACATGTTCTAATGGGTGTCTACCAAGTTTGTTCAAATAAAAGCCCTGGGGTCAAAATTGGCCCCGCCCCAGGGGGTCATTGATTTTCCCTATATGCTTATAGTAAAAACTTAAAAAATCTTCTTTTAAAGAACCCAAAGAGCTAGAGCTAAGATATTTAGCATGAAACATCTTCTAGTGAGTGTCTACCAAGTTTGTTCAAATAAAAGCCCTGGGGTCAAATTTGGCCCGCCCCAGGGTGTCATTGAATTTCCCTATATGCAAATAGTAAAAACTTAAAAAAACTTCTTTTAACCCATTACCCCATGAGCATTTTGTGAAAAATGGCTGTTTTCATTGAAAAGTCTCCCGTTACAAGTATCTTTTGGATGGGGGGCCGCGCCGAAAAAGTGGTCAATTTTTTAAACAACATTTCTCAAACAAAAACAAGTGTTTGGGGGCCTAAATAAGGCATTTTTTCACCATTTGAGAAAGCAAAAAGGGGGGGGGGTGAAAAAGGCGTAGAAAGGCGTATATATCTGGTAATGGGTTAACAGAAAATGATGAAAATACCTGAAATTACCCAAAAACGCGTTTTTCCATGTTAAAACATGGCCTTACATATAATTTTGAAGAAAAATTGCTGTTTTGTAGATTTTTTGATTTTTTTCATTAACCCATTACCCCATGAGCATTTTGTGAAAAATGGCTGTTTTCATTGAAAAGTCTCCCGTTACAAGTTCAAGTTGCTATAAAACTATAAAAACTGCTTCAATACTAATCAAACTTGGCACAAATGTTGACTGGACCATTGCCTTTGTAACAACATGCTCAGTCTGAAATTTCCTGTTACCATGGCAACTAGGGGACATCTCAAAATTGCCAAAAATCACTATTTTGCGTTGATTTTTTCCATCAAAATTGATTTCAAAGTGCTGCCACTTCTCAATGGATTGAGATAGAGTCAAATGCTTTTCAGCATTGGTTACACGTTACCTTATGATCGACCTTGGGCCATTTTTAGCTTCCCACAAGTCCAAAATTTTCTTGGCGATGAGGGGGACTCCGCCCCCTTTCAAACCACCCAAACAGAAGGGGGCACATCCCCCTTCTGGCAACCCCCTGATGTATCTTTTGGATGGGGGGAACAGAAAATGATGAAAATACCTGAAATTACCCCAAAACGCGTTTTTCCATGTTAAAACATTGCCTAACATATAATTTTGAAGAAAAATTGCTGTTTTGTAGATTTTTTGATTTTTTTCATTAACCCCATTACCCCATGAGCATTTTGTGAAAAATGGCTGTTTTCATTGAAAAATCTCCCGTTACAAGTTCAAGTTGCTATAAAACTATAAAAACTGCTTCAATACTAATCAAACTTGGCACAAATGTTGACTGGACCATTGCCTTTGTAACAACATGCTCAGTCTGAAATTTCCTGTTACCATGGCAACTAAAGGACACCTCAAAATTTATCAAAAATCACTATTTTGCGTTGATTTTTTCCATCAAAATTGATTTCAAAGTGCTGCCACTTCTCAATGGATTGAGATAGAGTCAAATGCTTTTCAGCATTGGTTACACGTTACCTTATGATCGACCTTGGGCCATTTTTAGCTTCCCACAAGTCCAAAATTTTCTTGGCGATGAGGGGGACTCCGCCCCCCTTCAAACCACCCAAACAGAAGGGGGCACATCCCCCTTCTGGCAACCCCCTGATGTATCTTTTGGATGGGGGGCCGCGCCGAAAAATGGGACAATTTTTTAAACCACATTTCTCAAACAAAAACAAATGTTTGGGGGCCTAAATAAGGCATTTTTTCACCATTTGAGAAAGCAAAAAAAGGGGGGAGGGGTGAAAAAGGCGTAGAAAGGCGTATACATGTATATCTGGTAATGGGTTAACAGAAAATGATGAAAATACCTGAAATTACCCCAAAACGCGTTTTTCCATGTTAAAACATGGCCTAACATATAATTTTGAAGAAAAATTGCTGTTTTGTAGATTTTTTGATTTTTTTCATTAACCCATTACCCCATGAGCATTTTGTGAAAAATGGCTGTTTTCATTGAAAAGTCTCCCGTTACAAGTTCAAGTTGCTATAAAACTATAAAAACTGCTTCAATACTAATCAAACTTGGCACATATGTTGACTGGACCATTGCCTTTGTAACAACATGCTCAGTCTGAAATTTCCTGTAACCATGGCAACTAGGGGACATCTCAAAATTGCCAAAAATCACTATTTTGCGTTGATTTTTTCCATCAAAATTGATTTCAAAGTGCTGCCACTTCTCAATGGATTGAGATAGAGTCAAATGCTTTTCAGCATTGGTTATATGTTACCTTATGATCGACCTTGGGCCATTTTTAGCTTCCCACAAGTCCAAAATTTTCTTGGCGATGAGGGGGACTCCGCCCCCCTTCAAACCACCCAAACAGAAGGGGGCACATCCCCCTTCTGGCAACCCCCTGATGTATCTTTTGGATGGGGGGCCGCGCCGAAAAATGGGACAATTTTTTAAACCACATTTCTCAAACAAAAACAAATGTTTGGGGGCCTAAATAAGGCATTTTTTCACCATTTGAGAAAGCAAAAAAGGGGGGGGGGGTGAAAAAGGCGTAGAAAGGCATATATATCTGGTAATGGGTTAAAGAACTCAAAGAGCTAGAGCTAAGATATTTAGCATGAAACATGTTCTAATGGGTGTCTACCAAGTTTGTTCAAATAAAAGCCCTGGGGTCAAAATTGGCCCCGCCCCGGGGGTCATTGATTTTCCTTATATGTGTATAGCAAAAACTTAAAAATCTTCTTTGAAAAAACCAAAATAGCTAGAGTTTAGATATTAAGCATGAAACATCTTCTAGTAAGTGTCTACAAAGCTTGTTCAAATAAAAGCCCTGGGGTCAATACTGGCCCCGCCCCAGGCTGTCATTGTTTTTAACTATATGTGTATAGTAAAAACTTAAAAAATCTTCTTTTAAAAAACCCAATGAGCTAGATCTTAGATGTTTAGCATGAAACATCTTCTTATGGGTGTCCACCAAGTTTGTTCAAATAAAAGCCCTGGGGTTAAAATTGGCCCTGCCGGGGGGAGGGGGTAAAACAGAGAGATCATTGTTTTTCATTTTATGTGTGTAGTAAAAACTTAACATCATGAAACATCTTCTAATGGGTGTCTTCCAAGTTTGTTCAAATAAAAGCCCTGGGTTTAAACTGGCCCCGCTCCAGGGGCCTATATACAGGTGAGCGACCTCAGGGCCATGATGGCCCTCTTGTTTACTTTTTTTGTCCAGTGCATTACTTGAAAACCAGTAGTTGAATTCGACTTTATACAATGGTCAAGCGCAATGAGAGGAAGTGCAATGTACAATAACCATAACTCCATCTTCATTATTTGTAGAATTATTGCCCTTTGTTCCTTTTCCTTGTCCGGTGCATAACTTAACAAGAGCTGTCCGTAAGACAGCGCGCTCGACTTTTTTATTGCTTGCCAATAAAAAAAGTTTTTGCAGTAAAAGGCAATACAAGAATCTCTGTATTTTTAAAGTGAACAATGGCCATGAGCATTAAGATATTTAGTGAAGAATTATTTTACTGAATTGTGTGATACCCTTGAACACTGCAGGTTCAGTGGATAGGAATGAATTTTTTTAGATTTTTTAAGTTTTTTAGTGCTTGCCTATAATACAAAACATTGACAGTTAAGGGCCATAATTCAAATAAAATCTTTGACAGAATTACCTTCTCCTGGACATGTTTGGGAATCATGATTGTAAACAAGTATTCCAACTTTCAAATTAATATCTCAAACAGTTCAGTCAAAAAGTGGACTGGTACTAAAAACTTAACCAAGATTCTAAGTCGATAAAAGGCCTTAATTTTTAAAACAAATCCTTGACAGAGTTACCTTCTCTTGCGTACAGATGGGGGTAATGATGTGAAATAGCATTAAAAGTTTCAAAGCAATATCTCAAAGGGTTAAGGCAATAAGTGGATTTTACCCATATTCAATGTATTTTCTAAGTCAAAAAGGGGCATAATTCTGTCAAAAACCTTGACAGAGTTATGTCCTCTTGTCTGTTGATGAAGGTCGTGATGGTAAACAAGTATGGTCAGTTTCAAAGCAATACCTCCAATGGTTTTGAAATAAAGTGAGGTGGTACAAAAAACTTAACCAAGCTCAATACACTTTCTAAGTCAAAAAAGGGCCATAATTCTGTCAAAAACCTTGACAGAGTTATGTACTCTTGTCTGTAGATGGAGGTTATGATGGTGAACAAGTATGGTAAGTTTCAAAGCCATACTTGTAATACTTCTGAAATAAAGTGGGGTGGTACGAAAAACTTAACCAAGGTGTGACGCCAACGCCGACGCCGACCCCGGGGCGAGTAGGATAGCTCCCCTTTTCATAGAAAAGTCGAGCTAAAAACTAATTTTAAGAATTCAATGCAACTTCAAACAATGGTCAAGCGCAATGAGAGGAAGTGCAGTGCTCAAGAAGCGTAGCTCTTTCTGGACTTATTACAGAGTAATTCAATAAAACTTCATCAATGGTCAACCACATTGAAAGGAAATGCAACATACAAGAACCACAACTATCTTTAATTGCCCACAACCATACCACTATTTCAATTCTTTTGCAAGGTATTCTGTTACTAGTAACTTCCCCATTTCCAAAGCAGTCTTGCGGGGGTATTAATCACATAAAGTGATAGTTCTAGTATTAAATTAGTTAAAACTATAGTTGCCAACTATATTCCCAGGGGGCAAAATGTAACTGTAAAAGATGCCCAGTAAAAATTATGGTACATGCAAATTGTCTTCAATTCCATAATCATGTCCCCTTTTTAAGAAGGTCTTGTTTCTTAATGGATTGTCATTCTACTTAGACACTGTCACACAATATCGCATCAGACAAGACCTTCAAGTAGACCTTTAGTCATAAATGACCTTGACAAGGTCAATCTTGAATTTTTCTCTATTTTTGCTATTATGAGCCTGTAACTTTGTTATGTTTGAATATTGTCTTCATACTTGGACACAACAATCCTTTAAGTGGGCAAACTTGAACATGGCCTTAATTTAAGCCATCAATGGCCTTGACTTAGTTAAATTATTGAATTTTACATGATTTTTGCTGTAATTTGTTATTTATGACTGGATTGTTTTCATACTTGAACAAAACTACCTTTAGGCCAATGTCTTATAGAAGATCAAACTTGAGATTAAAAAAGATTAAATTAAACTTGACCTTGATCCTATTTAATCTTGACAGTAAAAGTCAAATTAATGAATTTTGTGACAATTTTCCACAACTTTATTTATGAATTTGATTTACACTTAGACAAAAGAACACTTATAATAACACTGGGATAATGAGTAATTCAAATATGACCTTGACTTATAAATAACCTTGACTGTCAAGATCAAATTATTTAATTAGTCCCCTACTGGTTTAACCAGAGGGGACTTTAGGTTTACCCTCTGTCAGTCCGTCCGTCCACAAAACTGGATCCCGCGATAACGCAAAAAGTACTGAAAATATTTTTATGAAACTTGATATATGGATAAATGGCAGTATGGAGATTATGCACGTCTTTTTCTTTTCTTCCTATGTTGAAAATTCTGGTTGCTATGGCAACAAATAGACTGAAAATATGGCAAATTTTACACATAAACTGGATCCAGTGATAACTCAAAAAGTACTGAAAATATTTTTATGAAACTTGAAATATGGGTAGATGACAGTCTGGAAATTATGCACATCTTTTTCTTTTCTTCCTATGTTGAAAATTCTGGTTGCTATGGCAACAAATAGACTGAATTTCAAGATTTCTGATTTGAATTTTTACGCTTTTTCACTATAAGTTCTTTATTTCTTAAGGTGTTTACTTCAAACTTTAAATATAAGTTTCTGGTCATCAACTACATTTTATGTGACAAGGTTTACAACTCTAGCACAAAAATTATCAGAATTACCTCCCTTGAACTTAGAATTTTTATGAAAATAATGTTGTCTTTTTTAAATAACTTCTTCATTTCTTAATGTATCTACTTCCTGTGAAATTTGGATGAAATTGGCCAAGCGGTTTATGTCATTTAAAGTAAAAGTTTACGGCCGGACGCCGGACAAAAAGCGATCACAAAAGCTCACTATGTCACTTTGTGACAAGTAAGCTAAAAAGGTCCACATTACTAAGTTTTGGTTCAATGTAACTGAATAATAAAGGGGCAAAGTTGGGAGCTTATAAAGAAGTTTATAACAACCTGTATTGTCTGTAATAGGGGAAGATTGAGAAATTAAGTCACAAAATTATGACAAAACAGATAACACTTAAAAATGCATTTGATACATTTTCTATTTATTTCTGAAAGCCGTTTTGATAATAAAAACTATTGTAAATATTTCATAAACAATGCACAAAATAACTCAACTGACATGCAATTGCAAGTAACAAAAGTCAGTAAAATAACTAATAAGAAAAAAAGTGATTTTATCACTAATTTTCAAAGAAGTTTATGCATTTCTTCAGAGATACAGTTGAAAGGTACCGTAAAATTCCTATTAAACGCCCCCGGGGGCTAAACATTTTCCAAAAGGGGGGCTATTATTAAAATACATTTTTCCTAAATCAAAAAAATCACTGTAAATACATTTAGTGTTAGCAAGTGTTGGTAATAACATTAAAAAGTATAAAGCTTTTATAGTTCATATTATATATATTTGTGTTTACTATAAAATAAAATGGATTCTAAATGATTTGAATAATATTATGTATTTAATTATGAGTTCAGCACTGATGAATAGATTATTTTCATTATCAAAAGACCTGGGGGGGGCCTTTATTAGGGGAGGGGCCTTTATTAGGAATTTTTACAGTACACTGTCTTAAATATTGAAATATCATTAAATTTTCTTTTCTACTGTTGTTATAAGATTAGAATGTAAATGAGGCAAGGTCACAACACTTTATCATTCATGAAAACAAAAAACCACTGTAAAAAATATGAAAAGTCATATGTAGCTTTGCTTATTATTTCATGAGATTTCTAGGTTCATTTTTGTGTGGGGTAGGTCACATGAATTATTGTGTAATGCTTTTTAATGTGAATTCTGATTTTACAAGGAAAAAAGTCATTACCAATGGATTTATCAGTCATGTTAGTTAAGTAATACCATTGACAAGTACATTAGTATATTTAAAATTTGAACAAATTAGGTGAACAAGTAATCAAAATGGATGAGAATTTTGTCAATTTTGAAATGCCCCTTTATGTATATGTACCAGAATAACATTTAATAAATTTCAGCGTAACTACATTGTAATGCATAAAAGTTTTATGCAAACAGACTAAGCATACCGTACATCAAATACAATGTATATCACTAAACAGTAAAAAAAATAAAAAAAATTCCAAAATTGGGCTTATGGGACCTCAGAAGAGTAGTAAAAATTGATCAATATAAAAAATTACTTAACTGAATTACCCATACAGACAGCACCTTTGGTAAGTAAAAAAGTAAAATAAAATAATACAGGCAAAAATGCTAAACAACATTATCTGTCACAACATTTCTTAGAAACAATAAAAAATATTTGTGAAATAATTTATTTAATCTTACAAACTCCAACTCCACTCTCCCCACCTCCTGGCCTTTAATTCTTTCATCACTACACAGAGGATATTAAATGAGTGTAAGTTCAATACTAAATTTATTGAATTAGTTGAATTAAAATTATAATATGCCAGCCTCTGGCAAGTATAATATTACTTTATTAAACAAGTTCAATAAATTCAGTTACACGAATATAATATTCTATCACGAATGTAATATTCGATCATATACCCAAAATATTGACTAAAGTGAAAAAGAATCATTTTTCATTAATATGCATGAAGTGTAATGCTAACATTTTAGCGCATCATTACGCTATATTTGTATATTAGTAACGCAAACAACGTCTCGTCAAAATAATTATGCACAGCTGTGCTATACTATTTTTTACGAAGTTGCAAAAGCGGCACGGGTGTGTGATAAATTGGTATATTGGACATGCCTTGGTTTGATTATGGAATGCCCATTTTCATTTTAAATAATTTCAGTATCAAAGATAAAATGAGAAGTCAAAATTACAAAATGTTGTTAGGCTATATAATAATACAAAATGTGCAGACTTAGTAGCCTGGTTCTATACTGGTGGCAAAGGTACACCTTTATTGCCATTATAACATTAAAGCAGCACGCCTCCAGATTCATCCTTATGTTCTTGAAAATTTTAAAAATATATTTAAAAGTAAAATGTTCTGACGTGAACAAAGAAAGTAATTGACACATTGCATATTGGCACTTATATCCCACCTTAATTACCAAAATGAGGTCAAAATACCGGTATGCAAAAATAGCCTCAACTGCGTTAGTAACGCAGTAGAAATATGGTAATATATACTGCAAAAATCAGTCATGAATTGCATATAAGATATAACTTATCACTTAAACCTTTTATTTGTTTACTTTTCTTAAAATCTTAGTATATTTTCCGATGTTTCATTTTCTTGGAATATATTGGCTCATCTGGAGGCATGCAGCTTTAAAACTGGTAATATCATATAAAAATTTATACCTTGTTTGTCCATTTATGGAGCTATCATACATGCATATTTAATGATCAATCCAATATTTATAAGATAATAACATTTCAATTACTATCACTATATCAAACATAGGTATTATATTATTATAAATATATAAAGCAGACACGGTGAATAGCTACAACCAATTACACACAAAAAGGAACAAGACACCTTTATTACTGGTACTTTGTACCTGATACAGTAGAGCCCTTCTAAACAGGATCCCATCTAATCAATAACTTCCCTTTACTGAAAAATTGTCTGGTCAATTTTAATTTGTTTTCATTTTTCTATAATCCAGAAACCCTTTATTCAGAACACTTAAAAACTTTTATGACTTGAATGTCTATCAATAGCAATAATAAATTTTCAATCCTGTTTACTGTTAAGAATATTGGTCAGGATATCTGTATTGAAATTTATTATTTTTAGAAACATTTGTTCCACAAAATTTCATTATTAACATGTAATTTGCACATTTTACAATAAAGATCTATAATTATGTCACTAGGAAGACTGGGTATTAAATAAAACCTAAATCTGATCAATCAAACTAGTGTTAACAACAGAACCTGAAAATTGTATTCTTGAGCAAAGCATTTTGACAGGTCCATAATTATAACATTTTGCTCTGATAATTGAAATGCCTAGTTGATATTATTTTATATACATTGTAATTACAGACAAAAGTTTAACCATCCTGTTTAGAGCAGTTTTACTGTATCTTTTTTTTAAAGCAGCATGCCTCCATGCAAATTTTCATGAAAATTTTAAAAATGTATAATTTTGTAAATTTATCAAAGAAAATAATTAACACATTACAAAATTTAATAGCACTTACAATTCACGTAAATTACCAAAAATTTGGTCAAAATTAATAAACAAGAGCCATGTCAACATGGCCATCCCCCGCCGAATGTGTTAGCTCATTGGAAGAATGTATATGTAGTAGAGCAGAATAATTCCATTTTAAGAGGTCTTTTGGTAATGAAAACTGATGGCTATAGTGATTACAGATTTGAAACCTATGTGAATACTGATGGCTGAAAATAACAAAGGGCAATAACTGAAAAATAATGCAGGGTAGGTTATCATCCTTGTGTGCTGCATCCCTCCTCAGTAAAATCTATCCACCTATGAAGTTTCAAGTTGATACCTCAAATACTTTTTGAGAAAAAAATTGAATTGAAAAATTAAGTACGAAAAATAACAAAGGGCAATAACTCAAAAATTATAAAAGGTACAGTTATCATTCTTGTGCAGTGCACACCTCCTGAGTGAGATCTATGCACCTGTGAAGTTTCATTTTGATATCTCAAAGGCTTTTTGAGTTATGCTCTGGACAAAAATTTATTTTGAAAAATAACAAAGGGCAATAACTCAAAAATAATGCAGGGCAGAGTTATCATTCTTTAGCACTGCATTCCTCCTCAATGAGATCCATCCACCTATGAAGTTTCAAGATGATACCTCAAATACTTTTTCAGATAAGCTCTGGACAAAATACATTGTAGCATGAAAAAAACAACAAAGGGCAATAACTCAAAAATTGTATAGGGAAGAGTTATCATTCTTGCGCACAACATTTCTCCTCAATAAGATCTATCCTTCTATGACATTTCATGTTGATATCTCAAACACTTTTTGAGTTATGCTCCACTCAGGTGAAAAATTAGGTATGAAAAATAACAAAGGGCAATAACTCAAAAATTATGAAAGGAAGAGTTATCATTCTTGTGCACTGCACACCTCCTGAGTGAGATCTATGCACCTATGAAGTTTCATGTTAATATCTCATAGGCTTTTGGAGTTATGCTCTGGATAAAAATCAATTTTGAAAAATAACAAAGGGCAATAACTCAAAAATCATGCAAGGTAGAGTTATCATTCTTGTGCACTGCACTCCTCCTCAATGAGGTCTATCCACCTATGAAGTTTCAAGTTGATAACTCAAATACTTTTAGAGATATGCTCCGGACAAAAATTTCGGACGGAAGGACGGACGGACGGAAGGACGGACGGACTGACGGACGGACGGAGACTATTACTATATCCTCCGCCGAAAATTTTCGGCGGGGGAAAAAATAGGCCTTGCTGCAACAGCTGCATTAGTAATGCAGTATAAATATGGTGATAAATACTGCAAAATCAGTCCTTAATCGCATATAACAAGTAACTTATTACTTGAATCTTAAATCTTTTTACTTTTCATAAAATCTTAGTGAATTTTTCTGAAGTTTAATTTTCTTGAAATAATTTTGGCTCATCTGGAGGCATGCATCTTTAACAAATTCCCTATTTCTAAGACACAGTTTTAATTATACACATATCACTAATCATTTCTTCAATTCCATTCATCTAAAGCTATATCAACTACATGTATTATCTAGTATTGTCCGATTCTCCGTCATTATCAGAAAATTCCGCCATGACACGATCAGAAGTTTGTGAATACATCGTAGAGCCATTAAAAATCCTTTCAAATTCTCTTAATTTTGCAGCTTGATTTTCCAATTCTATACTTTGAAAAACTACCAACTGTTTAAGACTTTTCATCTCTTCGTATTTAAGTTTTTCTTCCTCCTCTTTATGTTTAGATGATCTAGCTTCAATAAAAACAAAAATGAATACAGCACACAGTATTGTAACTGTATCTCCAAGAAGTTCCACTCCAAGGTCTATGGCAAGCTGTTCTGATAGTGGTTTGACCTCCTTAACATTTTCTATACCCTGAAATCTGCGGCGTGACTTTGTAACAACAGTGTGGTACCCTAAAAATAAAAAAATATAGTAAATTATTGTTTCGGATGAAATTTTTTTTTTATATGCTAAATTTTCCTTTTGTGGTATCTTGTAAAAAATAAATTTTTGAAAATTGTTCGAAAACTTGAATTTCTGGTTTTAGTACTTCAAATACACCTAAAAATCCCTTTAACACATGCATTTATAACCCTGTACCCCAAACTATTAATTTCTCTTGCTCATTTTCTCTGCACGCCTCCGGGTATGTAGAATATAGAGTAAACCTTTAACAGAGAGTGGTGTCAAAGGTATCTGCCTCTCAACCCAGGGATTGTGGGTCCGAGTCTTACTGGGGTTACAACCATGACACCATGCAGTACTGGCTATTTCCAATTAGCGGATCTGAGAGTGTTTCAACCCTGCCTATAATAAAGTAAGGCTGACAAATTTTTTGGCACGTACAGCTAGGCAGCCTTGGACCAAAGTGTCCCCAGAACTGTTGCAGACCTCTTATAATAAATACCGGAATAAGACAAAAATTCAATATTCCCGAATCCTGGTTGTACTGTATCGTCATGCGGATGTTACATGAAAAAGATGTAGGCACATGCCATGCCATGATAATTTACAAAAAATTATTTATAATATTTTATTTTAGATTATTAAGCATATCACATTATTTAGTATATCACAGGAATACAATTGAACAAAAGAATACAGGATTCTACTACACATATCTACATAGCAATATAAATTTTGTGTAATTGTATTAATTATAATTTTAATCAGCTGTTAATTGGTTAATAGAGTAGTGATAGATAGAACATGACAGTGTACTTACAGCCAGCCGATTTAACCAGCCATGACTTGAATCGTTCATTGTTTTTGGCTCTACCTTTCACAAAATTTGCAACGTGCCTACTGGCTTGTTTTGCCCCAAGTGCGAGTAATTTTGCAAGAGGAAAAACCATTTTGATGTCAATGTGTCCTCTTGTTTACATTTTTCGAAGAGAACAAAATGAATCCAAATAATTTATTTCCTGTTGAGTATGATTGCCTCCCCTGCATTATAATTCTATTCTTAGGCCAAATGTAATATTTTGTTTGTTTTGTTGAACTTTGTGCTCTTATACAGCAGTATTTGATTTTTGTTGAAGATTGTTTGAACTGTATTAAATGTTTGAAAGTGGTATAGCACTGGTGCTTGACATGATAAATGATGATATATTATAACACATATTTCATTTACTGTACTTTAAAAGTTGTTGGTTGGCACTTATGTAAAATGTTTTTGATGATCAAGAGTAAAAAGAGGGAGATTTTAGAATTTGCAATAAACAAAGAAGAAAAATCTGACATATAAAGAGGATTATTTCTTAATTTTGTTTTTTAACGGTTATAAAGAAGTGTCAAAAAATGTAAAAATGATTGAGAGAGAGAAAAAGAAAACCTATTACCGTATTATTTCCATTCAGTGCCCCCCCACCTCTTATTTAAGTGCCCCCACCACATTTTGTATAAGGAAAAATATTACCTCATATCTGTATAATCCATAATGAAAGAGCAATCCAAGAAATCCAGATGCGTTTATTTACAATATAACAATTAATGACACTCCAGTAATTTAAAATCATTAAAAAAATAATCCTGTATTATGTATAACATCATATTAATGAATAATGGTTTTAATAATTGATCTTTAATAAACATTTTTAAAGCACATTTTTGCAGTTCTAATTCGACCACCTTTTGTAAAACAAACGCAAATGAATCCAAATGCCCCAGGGGGCATTAAATAGAAACAATATGGTAATTAGGTTTAATCTTGGACAGACCACTTTTTGGGTTAATAACTGTCTATCACTAATTAGCTGATTCTAGAATAAAAACAAATAGCTGAACTATTTATTAATAATATGATACATACTTATAATTATTGACAATTTCAAATGAGAAATATTGTCAAAATGAGATTATATTTCTTAAAGTGGTAGGAAAAAGATCAATTAAAAAGATAGAAAAGACTCCAACAAAAAATATACATTTGTATATAATGACAACACAAGATCAGAAAAATGAATTAACTGTTGTCTGTATAATCCTAATTCTGAATTCACATACCTTGCAGAAGATTGATGGGTCAAGCCAGAGCTGAGCAGGGTCTTTCATATAGTTTCAAATTTCTATTTGAAAGACCATGGCCAGACCAGTGAGATCATTCCCTGTTGCTGAAATAATGATAAGGATGTGACTTGACCATGACATTGTGAGTATTATATAAATCCAGTCGAATTATTTCATGTTATTACTGTGTAATGCTAACACATTTTAAAAAAAAGTCTAAATTACAAAATTCCTAGTAATATTGTTAGATTTTGATAATAACATCCATTCAGGCATTATTATGCATATTCATTTACTAAAGTCATACTAAAAAAGGTGAGTTTAATTTTTTTAATTAATTTTGATATTTTTGAAAAAATCTACCATATCACTTAGGCCAGCGCCTATGGTCCAGATTAGCTCTCTTGTTCACCCTCCTTTAATCAGATTTTATGTATTTAGAGCACTAAAATCTGCATGAAATGGACAGATAATAGTATATTAACATGGTCTACTAAACATTTTTGGCAATTATTTTCCTGGTCTACGAAGTGGTATTGATTGTCCATTACAGTACTAATAGAGTCCCCTCCTCCCAGAAAACTCGGGAGAAAATCGCTTGAAGAAAATCAATTGCTGAGCACATATTATAATGTCGAGATCAATAGTAAATTCTGTAGTGACTTCTCACTGATAACTCTATGCAATTGTCTATACTTCTGTTATTTATCCGCTCAAAATGTTGAATTGTCAACTTTTTCCTTTAACATTACAGTTGATTTATTGACATGACTTGTTAAATAAATAAAAATCACACTGTTGCAATGCTAGACAACGCTTCTGTTCAAGAATGGCTTAAAATCTGAATTCTGAGGCTATGGCATTTTTCTCATGTAAGTATTATTTAGAATCGTAGATTAATGTTGTCATGTACGATTGAACGAACCTGTTGTCTTTGTTTTTATTTTTTTCATGTTAAATAGAATTATGAATATTTAATTTAATTTAATTACATGCTATCTCTATGATATAAGCAAACGGAATTTCATGGTATGAATTCCAATATCACAGATGAAGAAATTTAAATATTTAATGAACCGAAAACAGAACAAAAATTTTATGAATTAATAAATGAAATTTCTCAGATTAGATTGAGTCATAATTGTCAACCATTAGAACTTTCAGCCAGGTCTTTAAATACCCTAGAGGGTAAATTCAAATAAAAAATGTATGAAAAGTAAAAGGAGAACAAAAAATAATTGACTTATTTGTATTTGTAAATGCTATTTTTTTTCTAATTATATATAATACGATAAGCACAAATTTTTTATATTTTATATGTATTTGTATAAGGAAAATAATAATTATTATGCTTTATGTGGCTGGGGATTTGCTAATATTTTATTTCTCCGCAGAAATGTGTTTATTTTTTTCACAAGTCCATCTTTTAGTGAAAATGGTATTTGATCGATAATAGTGTGTACAATTTGTTTTACTTCCAAAAACTTTGTTTCTGCTAAAAAAGTGAAGACAAACTTTGATTCTGCTAAAAAAGTGAAGACAAACTTTGTTTCTGCTATAAAAGTGAATATAAACTTTGTTTCTGCTATAAAAGTGAAGATATGGTCTTCATAAAAAATTTTGTCAAAAAAATACCCAGGTATTTTTGTTCCCAAAGGGAAAGTACCGATATTTGAGGAAAAAGTAAGGTCATCATTTGTCAGAGGAGACGGGTTCATGCACTAAACTTCCCTTTTAGAAAAATTTACCAAAAAACCTTTTTTTTTTCCCGGGGAAATACAGAGGTCAAGTTCAAGGGTTGCATTTACCCTGATAAAATTAGTGAAAGAATGGTTTCATTTTAAATATTATTTGATTAATTGGTTGATGTCAAGAAAAAAAATGCTTTTTTTTTAATCTTCAATTTGTATAAAATATTAATGGAACATACAATCAAGGCATTATAGGTTTTACAGATTGTTAATTGATAAACTCTCACAGTCAAGTCTTCATCAAATATCTTCAATATCTGTATAAAAGGTGCATTGATTGAACATTTTGTAACCATTTGCTATCTTAAATATTGACCAACTTTCAGTTCATAGGCTACATGTATATTAAAGTTTTTGCTTTAAAAACATTTTTTTCCAAGGTGTACAATGAACTTGCCCAGCTGTCACTTTTGGGATTGTCAATTTTAAATTTATGGGAATATCATGTCAGCCACCAGTTAGGAGCCAGTTATAGAGATGGCAAGGGGCCCTATCACTTTCTGTTCTGTTTGAAAAATACGAATGCCATTTAATATTGCTTTTTATATTGTTTTTTCTTTGTTATGTTTCTGTGAAAGACTTAAGTATATCAGTATATGTTATCCAGCATAAATTATATACTGAAATATAATGCACTTTAAATCAAACAATATTTTTCTGTTTAAATAATCTCTACTTTGAAGGAAATGACAAGTCTGTCTGTATTAGTTATACTTTAAACTTGCCATTCACTTTATAATGTACCAAAATATGTACCTATTGAAATAAAAAAGAAATAAAGAAGAAAAGAAAATGTGATTATTTAAGGAGCCCCAGTTATTTAGACATTATTTTAGATAACGACCTGTATCCCAGGGTTTTTAAAAGGTTAAATGAATGTAGATCTAATATGACAAATTGGTCTCATTCATACGAAACATTTTTTTTTTGTTCATTTTTTTTTTAGTTAGTTGTGTGCCAGAGTCACGCTGATTTTACATCATTGGGTCAAAATAAGACAAGAATTAAAGTTCTTGAAAGTTAGTTACCACATAAACTTATGTCACATCATTTTATGGAAAATTTCATATTAATTACGGACTGAATAGCAAACTAGGCAGTCCATGATTAATCATGCTAACTGATCTTGGTCTACACTGGCTGTGCTAAGTGAACTTGGTCTGCATGCTAATTGATATTGGTCTGCACTGGTCACATGCTTAGAATCAGTTGGCGCTAGATCTTGGTCTGCACTGGTCTTGCTAACAGATTTTAGTCTGCAATGGTCTTGCTAACTGATTAAATTTGTCTGCATGCTAACTGACCTTGTTCTGTACTGGTCTTGCTAACTGATTAAATTTGTCTGTGTTCTAAATGACCTTGGTCTGCACTGGTCTTGCTAACTGATTAAATTTGTCAGTGTTCTAAATGACTTTGGTCTGCACTGGTCTTGCTAACTGATTAAATTTGTCTGTGTTCTAAATGACCTTAGTCTGCACTGGTCTTGCTAACTGATTAAATTTGTCTGTGTTCTAAATGACCTTGGTCTGCACTGGTCTTGCTAACTGATTAAATTTGTCTGTGTTCTAAATGACCTTGGTCTGCACTGGTCTTGCTAACTGATTAAATTTGTCTGTGTTCTAAATGACCTTGGTCTGCACTGGTCTTGTTAACTGGTTAAATTTGTCTGTGTTCTAAATGACCTTGGTCTGCACTGGTCTTGCTAACTGATTAAATTTGTCTGTGTTCTAAATGACCTTGGTCTGCACTGGTCTTGCTAACTGATTAAATTTGTCTGTGTTCTAAATGACCTTGGTCTGCACTGGAAACATGTGTAGAATCAGTTGCCGCTAACAGGCTAAGGTTTTACAGTGGTCAGATTAAGAAAGTTATATTATGTTTAATTTGGCTATTAAGATACACAAATATTCTCCTTTCCAAACCTTTGTGATCAAGTAGTATAATAATTTTCTTTTTTCTGTAAGCAAAAATTTATTTATTGCTTCTCTTACCTGTACTTCAAATAAATTATGTAATCAGTATCTCAAAGGTTTTAAAGGATATGTTAAATAATCATTTTAGATCTATACCTGTGTCAATATTCAGCTCATTATTAGGTTTAAGGTGTTTCATTCAGCATTACCTGGTAGAGCATCAATCTTATAAAAAAATCTTATAAAAAATAGAAATTGTGAGTTGAAAAAAAAAATTGTTTTTGGCTACTTAGTTTTATCATTATGATTCTGAATTACCTTAAATTTCTAATGGACTGTTTGGAATTCAAAGCAGTTTAAGTCCATTATCCATTATTAGGGTTTAAAGAATCTGTTTAACTTACCTTTTGCAATCTAATCTTTTTTTAATCTTAATGACACCCTGTCAGTTATAAACTAACATTCTGACTCTCAGGTTTTTGCATGATAGGATCTTCTTTTTTTTAATTTTCAAGTTTTTTTTTTTAATGTGGAGAAGTTTCACTCTGTTTGCAAAGGGCAATAGTCCATTGTTAACACAAGGTTATATAATAAATGCTTTTTCATTTAATCACTTTTAATCCTTTATGAATATTTAAAGTCTGTGTGCTCTTTGTTTAAAAAAGGAGGGAAAAAAGAGAAATTCTTCATTTTCTATGTATTTAACAATATCGGCACTTTTGATTTTATTTATGACAGTAGAGTTTGTATCAACTATACAAATACAAAAATGTATGCAGAAGGACTCTATATTATGTATTGTTGGATTTTAATACAAAATGAAAATAGGCTTTTCATGACACGATTCTAATTGTCGGGCTATTGTCAAATGCTTTAAAGCAGCTATTCAATGGTAAATAAGGTAGATAGATACCTATTGAATTCGTGCCGTATATGTGCACGAACGTGAGGCGTCATAATGTCAGAGGTTTTACGGTTTATGGACACGGCAGCCGTACATATCTCATCAAGGATTCTGCTCCTTCTCATTGTAATAAAAATAGAAATTTGATGTGAATTATTAATAACACTGTGTTTGAAAAACCAGAAGTCGTTCTTACTTATTGCGAGTGTTTCTGGCATTAGTTGATTAATAGAAGTAAACAATGATGAATTAAGTTATTTTACGCGTTAAAATATGTTTTAAAATTTGTGAAAATTCTGATCAAAACATGTGAAAATTAAGACTGAGGATTTATGTCAGTGAAAAAAGCAGTCTGGATTATTCAAGAGTGAAAAAAATGCAGGTGTTGAGCTAATAAAAAAAGGTTTCCTCGGTTAAAAAATATGTTTAAAATTTAAATAAGAAAAAATAGTGGCGCTATCATTTGTTACCATTTGTATAGATGTGAAAAAAATACTTGGGTAGAAAGAGTTTACATACTTCTTTAAATTTGAATACTAGGGGCAGGTTATAAAGAAATTTTCTAATCTCAAACTCAGATCTCAGGTATTGATTGGTCAGAAACTGGGCACAGAATGTGAATTGACCATTTAAAATCATGAAATTCGAGCTTGATCTTAAAAAAGGGTTCATAACCTTGGGGCCAGAGAAGACAATGATATATTTAAAAACTAAATTATTTGCTAAATATGAGAGACAACATATGGATTACTTTCAATATTTACAGTATTACTGTACATGGGCTAAAGCAATTAATGATTTTTTCATGAGCATTGTAGAAAACCAGACAATACTGCATTTAGTGATGTATAATTGATAGGTATTTATTTAGTGCAGGGTAGTGTAAAACTTCATAATAGGAGCCGAAAAATCATTATTTCATACCAGTATTTTATGAATACAGTAATTTGTGAGCTTTGTTTAAAAGCTAGCATTCTAACTGTATTTAAATAAATTAAATCGCAAATCTGAAAGTGTTGCACCAAATACTCAAATTTCTCTGGTTAAATACATAAACACAGTACAAATATCTAATAAGTAAACACAGTAGTACTACAAACTCTGCAGAACAGACCCTCTTGGGAGATAAAAGATTTTGGTTGTTTTATAAGAGGTGTTGCTGTTTAGAGGTTAAATATTGGGAAAAACTGACACTTTTGTTGTAAAGAGGTACTTGCTCAACAGAGGGCCACTGTAGACGTTACATTGCATGTATGTGTATGATTATAGATTAAGGTTATATCTCTTCATCACCTTGTCAGATTGTGTTGAAACTTTACTTGTGCCTCTTGCACTTTGATTTTTTATATTTTTTCAGAGTTATGGCCCCTTAATTTTATGTTATTTTAAACTCGTATTTGTAGGGACTGTTGTCAGCTGAACTTGGAACTAGTACAGGTATTGAAATGTTTTGCTGTCATCTGTCTGTATAGTCACTGTATCCAAGGTTTCACTGTATCCAAGGTCCAACAATATTGTCTGTCTGTCCATCCATCTGTCTGTCTGTCTATTCTGTTTGTTTCAGATATTTTTAATCTCACAGAGGATTTTTATTATTGTAAATTTTATCAGTAAGTAAATTGAAGACAAAAACGGCCAAAAATTAATAGAATTATTTGTAGTACTGGAGATTATAAATACCATATATGGTAGCAGACTACTAAATTGTTACCAAATTAAAACACAGACACTAAATGATACAACAAATAGGGTTGGTCAACCAGTCTGGATAATGTCACAATAATTAATTATAATAAATGAATGAAAACTGGTAATACTCAAGATTAAATTAGGTCTCCGACAGTGATAGTAATCATGATCAGTCTCAAAACCTTCCCTAGTCAGATTGTGTCAATTAATTATCTATAGAAGGAAAGAGAATATTGATCCTTTACTCTGTCAGTCTGTAGAAACAAGACCCTGTGATTAGAGCAGTAAAACGAAATATAACTTTTTTTAGAAAAAAATTAAGCTTTTTTCTGTAGAAATAAAGCACTATGGTAAAAAGGGGATCTTGAAAAAAAAAATGGCTTTGTATTATTTTGTGAGTGTTCATCTTACTCCTTCAAGAGCATGAAAGATGGCTTTTTGGGGAAAAGATTGTTTGATGTATCAAGGATTGTTTCTTATCTTATACCTTGGCTATTTAAAATTTATGTTTTCTGGCATAGGATGGAAGTCTCATGAGACACTTACTTTACTGTTCAAGATTAAGATTGGTTCCTGATTGGTGCCCCTAACAGTGCCTGTTTTGGGAAGGGGGAGCTGTCAGTTCCCTAAACTTTTTCTCCCTAGTTGAGGGGTTATGTTAGGGATGTGTTGTGTTATGGTCAGATTCATTAAGGGATTTATGTTACAGGCAAGACAGAAATGTACATGTTGGACTCATTCTGACAGCAGTCCCACATTTTGATCTTCAATCTCAATGAAAATACTAACACTGGGTAGCATAGAGTATCTAAGTGAAAATGAAGAACTAAATTTAATGAAGTTGTGTTGATCCTGTTTAAGAGCATATGATTTTTAATTCAATATAATGATGACACATATTACATGTACTAGGACATGTTGGTTGAGGCGATGGTTCATAATGATATCTTATCTAACAAGATTCTTTTCATAATTTTATGTCTGAACTCATTGATTCTCATTTAATTTTTCCTCCTTACATGCTACACTATATTGGAAAGTCATATTTTCTCCAGCAATATAAGCTGCAGAGTGCAGAATTTAGTTCAAATTCATATTTGCTGTTTGATTTCTGTGATCTTTAAGCACATGAAGAATTAATTTTGCCATATTTGGTTTATAAAATGAGCATGCTGTATAGCTTGACAACTACCTATAAGGATGTTTGCTTTCTGTCTTAGATACACTTAAAGAAGTTTTTCTGTTTCTCCGTCTAACTTAGATCCTTATGAGGAATGAGGTTATGTGTTTTTCCTATATTCTGATCAGATTTACATAATATTTATGATAAGCTTTAATGACTTAATTATTATGAAGAAATTGTTATTTCATCTCAGTTGCATAGTATTATAGTGATCATTTATGGAAATAATTTCTGAAGAAATTGTTTCTTTGGCCTCAGATCTGCCTTAGGAAATTGTTTCTTTGGCCTCAGATCTGCCTTAGGAAATTGTTTCTTTGGCCTCAGATCTGCCTTTAAGGAAATTATTCCTTTGGCCTCAGATCAACTTGAGGAAATTGTTTCTTTGACCTCAGATCTGCCTTAGGAAATTGTTTCTTTGGCCTCAAATCTGTTTGAGGAAATTGTTTCTTTGACTTCAGATCTGCTTGAGGAAATTGTTTCTTTGGCCTCAAATCTGCTTGAGGAAATTATTTCTTTGACCTCAGATCTGCTTGAGGAAATGGTTTAGGCCTCAGATCTGCATCGGAAAATTGTTCCTTTGGCCTCAAATTTGCTTGAGGAAATGGTTTTTGGCTTCAAATCTGCTTGAGGAAATTGTTTTTTGTGGCCTCAAGCCCTATTAAGGAAATGGTTATTTGACTTCAGATCTGCTTGAGGAAATTGTTTCTGTGGCCTAAAAGCCTATTGAGGAAATAATTCCTTGGCCTCAGATCTTCTTCAGAAAATTGTTTCTTTGGCCTAAGATGTTATGATTGGGGAAATGGTTTTATTTGCACATCCATATAATGAAATTCATTCTTTCATTGCCCTCATATCCCAATAAGGAAATTGATGCCATGGCCTCAGACAAAGTGATGAAATTGTTCTTTTGCATTAGATTAACTTGAGGATATTCTTTCTCTGACTTAAGACCATAATTATGATGAAATCGTTTGCCTTTAACTATACAAGGATGTTTCTTTATCTATAGAAGGAATTAATGATTCTTGACTAAGGTTCATTTGGTGAAACTATATTCTTGCTTCAGATCTATACAAGGAAATTATTTAATAGCATGACATTGTTTCCTGGCTTTGGATTCATATGGTAAAGTATTTTACTTGGTCTCTTATGCATATTGAGAAATCATTTCAATGGCCGCACAGATACATGTAGTATAGTTAATAGCCCTTATTCCATTTAAAGAAATCCCTCAAAGGCATATAAGAATCCCATGGAGGCAGGGCTTGGTCCTGCACCGAGAACCTGTGCATTCAGTATATAAATGGAAGTTTTATCTTCTTCATCTTACTGTATGTGCATTTAAAGCTTTTCATCTCAGTTCTAAATGTGAAATATTGAGGAGATTGATTAAGATGGAGTGTTGGTCCAGCAAAATAAATAATATACAGTTAGAATGATGGTGTGACAACTGTATCAGATAAAATGCTCTTCTGGGACAGAGATAAAATCTTGTAACAGTTCTATTAAAGATCTTGTCTGTTGACCTTTCAGAACTGTCTATTTAAATCAATAATTTGAGATATTATTCCAGCAGTAATAGATTACCACTGCATCAATAAATGCATTAAATATTGGATATATATCACAAAACAAGGCAGAAAGTCAGCCAATTTTGAAATATAACTCTTATTTATTAGGTTTTAGTAAATATTGATACTGGTAAAACAACAAACACTGCTAAAGTTGTCAAGTGAGCAAACTTTCAGACTTGATATTATAACTTTTAAGAAATACATTAAAAATTCAACTTTCATGCAATGCTCCTTTTAAAAAAAAAAAAGAAATCCATTAAAAATTCAATTTCATGCAATGCTCAATGCTAAATTGACTTCCCCACTCCCATATTTTGCCCAGCTAGTTAACATCGTGCATTTTCAGACAATTATTGTGGATAGTAATGCTTTTATTACTTTTATCAATTTTTGTGTCGCCTCTACGGAGTAGTGGCGACATATAGGGATCACTTCTCCGTCGTCTGTCTGTCCGTCTGTCCGTCTGTCTGTCTGTCTGTCCGTCTGTCCGTCACAAAACTTGTCCGGACTACTCCTCATAAACTACTGGTGCAATTTCATCCAAACTTTACAGGAATGATCAGTACCAAGTCTAGTTGTGCATATTGTCAGGATTTTCCGGTTCAATGATTTTTGTCGGAGTTATGGCCCTTTAATAATTTTTAATTTTAAAGTTTGTCCGGACTACTTCTCTTATACCACTAATGCAATTTCAATGAAACTTTACAGGATTGATCTGTAGCTCAAGTCCTTGCGCATATTGCATGGGTTTTCCGGTTGAATGATTTTTGGCCGAGTTATGGCCCTTTGATAAAAAGGTTTCTTTTTCTGTGTGTTGCCAGATACACAAAAGCTTGTCCGGACTACTCCTCATAAACTACTGGTGCAATTTCATCCAAACTTTACAGGAATGATCAGTACCAAGTCTAGTTGTGCATATTGTCAGCATTTTCCGGTTCAATGATTTTTGTTTGAGTTATGGCCCTTTAATAATTTTTATTTTTAAAGTTTGTCCGGACTACTTCTCTTATACCACTTATGCAATTTCAATGAAACTTTACAGGATTGATCTGTAGCTCAAGTCCTTGCGCATATTGCACGGGTTTTCCGGTTGAATGATTTTTGGCCGAGTTATGGCCCTTTGATAAAAAGGAGTTTTTTTCTGTGTGTTGCCAGATACGCAAAAGCTTGTCCGAACTACTCCTCATAAACTACTGGTGCAATTTTATCCAAACTTTACAGGAATGATCAGTACAAAGTCTAGTTGTGCACTGTCCGTCTGTCTGTCCGTCTGTCACAAAATTTGTCCCAACATGAAATTGGCCATCATGAGGCGACACATGTGATTACTGATCGCTCTTGTGTTCACTTATTGGCAATACCCTTAACACACTAAATACATGTATCTTAAAATTTAAGATACATGTATTTAGTGTGTCAAGGGTATTACCAATAAGTTAAATGAACTTGTCCATCTTTCGATCTTGAAAAAATCATTTAATAGTTTAAGTGAAGATTTCAAAATATGCACCGAGTGAAAAACTGCGCAGACCATAATCAAACAGTATGAATAGGCTGGCTGATCTTGGTTTGCACTGGTGTCATGGGTAAAAACAAATGCAACCAACAGGCTTAAGAAATTAAAAAAAAATTCAAAATTTTATAAGGCTTATTATGAATCTAGAGATGTGCTGCTTTAATAATTTAGGAAAATGAAAAATGCAGCGTAACACATCAACATTTTATTCACATTAATGTTTTGTATCCTGATATCACAATATTTAATTTCTTTAATCAATATATTGACTGGAGTTAACACTGTTTTTCAGTGGTTTTATAAACAAAACAAAAACAACAAAAAGTCTTCAGTTTACAGTTTCTTGTTTGCAGTGTTCTAACATCAGACATGATATTTGTCTGACATCAGTTATTAAATAATCTATAGCTGATACTCACATTCTTAAATAGATTTTGAAACTGGTTATATTAAAACCTGTGTTTTTTAAATTTTGAAATTTGTTAAGATTATTATACCTTTATCTTTTTATACTCATTGACAAACTGAAAAAAGAGTTACAGATCTCCTCTCTCAAAATATACTAGTATGAAATTTGATGTAGATTTGATTGAAATTGAAATGTAAAATGCTTTTGTGTATAGAAGAGCTTCATGATAGTCGCTTATACAATGTGTGCTTGTTTTCTTATTTTTTAGTAACTTAACCCTTAACCTGCTGATTCCTTTGCTGAATTTCTTAAATGGACTTGTCCAACTCTTATTTTTTAGAACTATCCATTATCAATTTTAGGGATTTCAAAGTGGAAACTTAAATTTGGTATGTCAACAGGTTAGTGCTTGGTCAGATGGCACAGATGTGCTGGCTGAGCTGGCCTGGCTCTACACTGCTGGCAAAGCTGTATCACATTTGGTTCAAGCAGGGAGTGTACAATGTTATAGTCATTGTCATGACTTGAAAATATTACAAGTTCTTAAAAAAAAAATTATGGAAAATTAAAAAAAGGAAAGATTTTATCAATTGCTTTGTCAGTTTTATGTATAACTACCATTACAGGCCATATCCACCTTAACTTGACACCAGGGAGTTAAATGTAACAGCGGCTGTAGGCTTTAAGTGTTAAAACCATTCCCATTTGGGACTTTCATAGACTTTGTATGACAAATAACAATTTTTGATATGTGAATGTGGCCTGGAGTGCATGTAGGAGTGTTCTGGTACAATATATAATCATTCACTTACTGCAAAATTGTTGCATCTCCTTTGTTTCGTCATATTAGATACAAGATTAATGTTTCCTGAGTGCCTGCTTTTCAACTCAAGGATCTTTGGTTCATGCCCGAGTGAGGTGACCACTTAGTTTCCTCATATGACAGCAATAGTGATTGACGCCAATACTGGTTAGTCCTGGAAACAGATTTGAGAATGGTTCATATAAGCTCTAATCGTATGTCATAAAGCTAAAATAAATTTCCAACTGAATTAACCCTGAACATCCATAAAAAAGAAAAGGAAAAATTCTTAGGAAACAAAATATGCTATCAAACTATGGACCTTTCCGGTGTTTACAGTTTTATGTAAATTGGCTAACTTGTTATCCAATCGCTACACTGAGATAATACATAGTCACTGGTTGACCTGGTTTGCACAAAAGAACACGTGCTTATGTTTGTGATACTGTTTGTGAGCAGTTGACCTAGCAATGAATGGAAAAGGTGTGGCTAAATGTTCCGCTACGAAAAACCGGAAAGGTCCATTGTCTTCCCCCTTGTGGCTGAGGGGTTGCCTTTAATTGTTGAGACATAAGAATTGCAGCTATAGTTTATCCATTCGTGACTGTAAGAGGTAACTAAATGGGTTAGAATAACTGGAGTCTATGCATCTCCTAGCTCGAGCAGGTGGGGAGGTTTTGACCCCTGATGTAGCTTTGAAGATTGAAACACCCAAGGTTAGCCAAAATTATCTTTCCTATTTTGGTGCCATATGACCTAAACTGTGTTGGTGCACAGTAAAACCAAACAAATATGCAAATTATTACCTACACATCAAAAAAGATTAGATCTACAATCGAATCTATCAGAAAATCTTTATGTCATCCATTTATAAAATGTTCCCTTTGAGAATATTAGGGAAAACAAAATCTATTTTGAGTAAAGTTAACTCAGTGTATTGTATTTTTCTCTCTACCTCTAGGGACATATTGAGATATTTGACTATAAATTTTATTTTTTTAAATGGTTTAAATTAGTTTCAAGCATTTAAGATTTCTGTGAAAGAAAAATTCGGAACAATCATTTTTATATCAGGCCTTTTTTCTCCATGAAGAATTTTATGATTTAGTCACATAATATTTTCATCCTCTGGTTAAACATTTCATAAAAAAATGAAAAATACTAGTAAATAGTTTCAAATTCAAAGGTGAAGGTCATTGCTCAAAATTAGAATGAAAGGTCAAGGTGATTGCGGAGAACATCTTAAAATGAGTGGTAAAGGTCAAGGTCAATTATTTCATTAGGCCTTTAATACTTAGAGTTCAAATCCAGCCAAGGACTTTTAATTCTTTTATGTGAGGAAGCTATCCAGTTGCAGGCTTATGGAACATTGTTTGTTCTTTAAGGTCCCTACTTATGCCTGAAATAATGCACCTAAGGTCTTCCTACATCAGTCAGGCTGGAAACTTGTCTTATGAGCGCTACAATGTCTGAGTGACATAAAACAAACAAAAAAAGAAAAGTGAAAACACACGAAAACAAGATTGTGAAACACGTAAGGGAGCATCATTTAGAGGAGTGTCTTTCCCTCATTTACTGCTATTCATATCTTTTAGAAACACATATGAAAATCAAGAATTGATTTTTCTTTAAATGTAAATTAGGACAAGGTTATTGCTTAGAATAGACTGTGTGCTGTAATAAATCCATGTCAAAGGAATCTTTGGTGACAATATAAAAACTGATTTTGCTCTCAATTCACATGACAAATTGCTTGAACTTTGATGTCATAAAACACTTGTTGATCAGATATTAAATAGAATGAGAGCTGGTCAATGAAATAAAAAGCTCAGTTTTATATCAGTAATAAAACACTGCATTAGAAGTAATGAATCAAGAATAAAAGCAGAGGCGTTACAAATAGATTGATGTTCAGAAGATTTTTTTTCTCAACATTTTTCATCAGTGTACATGCACTTGTTTTTAGAAGTATAGAAAGAAGATCTTCCAGGGACTTTTCATGAAAATGTTAAATACAGGAGTTTTTCTATTATATTATTTTTTTTCTCAGATCATGACCTGAGTGAACAGTCTAGGATTAAGTATAAAAACATTAGAATTGAGAAACTAAAAGAATAGCGTTTGCTCTGACACTGGGCAGGTCTGACTCTGGCAGCAAATGCTCATTGCTTTTAGTTCCACAGAAGGTTATTGGTTAAGATGTTAATAGTGTTTGATAATTACATGAATAGCTTGTACAAATTTTCAGTCAAGTATTTTAAAGAGCTTGTAATTAAAAAAAGTATAAGACTTAAAAGTTTGAGCCAGGTCAATTTGATTGTTTCCCAAAAAAATCATGTAATGAATCTATTCACTGTGATGAAGTCTTGAAATATGCCATGTATTACATAATGTATATACAATAGTACTGTTACACATGTATAAATGACCTATTTATTAAAATCCTGGTTATAAATGCCATCTTTTAAATATACAATAGGAAGAAAAATAATTAGGAAAGGTGATTTTTTTCTTAGAGGTCAAAACAGAATGATAGTAGCACTGGGACCTTTTGCCGTCTGCTGATGCACATTTGTAATATTGATTGAAACAGGTACTTATTCTTAAACAAGCCACTGTTTTTCTCCTGGGACCAATACTGTCATTCTCAATAAGACCAATTAAGCTGTTTCGTAAGACGGAACTAAATTCCAGTAAATTGACAAAGCCATGAGAGCTATTTTTTATTCCTTCGCTTTTCCCTGAAAATTACCTTTGATATTGTTCTCCTTCAGCTTCATGCCAACATGAATTTGAATAAGGATTATGGCATGGCCTATTTAGATATATACTTAGATATATACCAGCATAAAATTTTTAGATACCGGTAAGGATAATGGTGTCACCTTTTGGGGCCTTAAAAATACAAACTCACATGAAATTGAATAATGACTATAGTGTCACCTTAAGGGTCATAAAAATACAAACCAACATAAAATTGAATAAGGATTATGGTGTTGCCATTTGGGCCCTTAAAATTCAAACCAACATGAAATTGCCCTTTTGGTTCTTTGAATAAATACCAACTTGAATTTGAATAAGGATTGTCTGGTAGTGTCTCCTTTTGTGTCCTAACAATTAAAAACCAACATGAAACTGAACAAGGATTATGGTGTTGCCCTTTGGGTCATAAAAATACAAACCAACATGAACTGAATAAGGATTATGGTGCTGCCCTTTGGGTCATTAAAAACCAACATGAAATTGAACAGGGATCATGGTGTTGCCCTTTGGGTCTTTAAAATACAAACCAACATGAATTGAATAAGGATTATGGTGTTGCCCTTTGTGTTCTTAAAGTACACACCAACCTAAAATTGGATAAGGATTATGGCATTGCCCCTTTGATCCTATAAACTGTTCATCTTTAATGGAACCAATCTATTCATCTGTAAACCGAATGCACATGTTCTTGTTTGAAATTGAATGTACGGTGGCACAAAGGTGATGTGTGTGTTTTTATTTATCTCGTGGATACAAGATACTATGTCGTGGCCACGAGTTACTAAGTCGTGCCCACGAGATAGCTAAGTCGTGGCCACAAGATACTATGTCGTGGCCACGAGTTACTAAGTCGTGGCCACAGGTTACTAAGTCGTGGGGAACGAGATAATTAACCAATCAGAATACACTCTATATATTATGATTTTTTTAAATTTTACAACTTATTTTTACATGCAACATTAATCTTTGAAAATACTGAAGATATTTACTTTGAACTTGTCTTTAAGATCATATTAGAAAGTCACCTTCCAAGGCCCATCAGAGATTAATTTTGACTCATAATAGCTCTTTGTTGGGCAAGTGTGTGTTTGAATTGGTCAGTTTGTACGAACTACGGCCTGTTTAAACCTTGTTTATACGATAACATGAGAAGGAATAAGTCCTGGTTTACTGGCGTCCGCGCCGAAGCGCGGCGCCCTTTATGGAATGAAATCAGATTTTGTGAAAGGGCGACAGCAACTTCTCGAGCCTTTTAGTTGGTTATGATAAAAGCCGATCATTCCAAGCGGTATGAGGGTGCTTGATTATTAATTAAAAATGAAATGTCCCGATATGTACAATGAATAGCGAACTGGAGAATTTCGCAATGCAAACATTTTCAAATGAAATAACCTTTACCGTCAATAATTAGCACTCTTCGGCGTTTTTTTATTTATCATTTTGTAGTACACAGTTGCTTATTATGGTATGTTATTGTTTTACATGTATCCGAAAGCTGTAATAAATAGAATGATGAGTGGATGACCTAAACATTCCGAAAATCTATTTATAGAGGGATGTACTCCTATCGGTAATCCCCGGTCTCTCCTGGTCTATTTTGTCCAGGATTTACTAGTGATATCACACGTTTATTGTCTGGTCTCTCCCGGGTTTGGAGTAGATGTTTGATATCGTTACAGAACAGAATCAAAATAAATATAATTAACACAACATGAAATTAACTGCTAATAATAACAGCTCCTTCCATAGGCAAAAATAAAAAGCATTCCATAAAAGACGACGCCGCTCACCGGCGTCGCCAACAAATATTTTACAGATAAATAAGTTTTTTTCCAAAATGAATGTTTGTCACTTAGTTTGGTTACAATAATTTGTAAACACAAATCAACTCAAATTTATTGATTATTATTATACATAAACATACAATTCGAAAAAAAAAACCCAACAACAACAATTAACAATAACATGGTTCATTTTATCTATATGAGATAAAAACAATAAATATGTACAATAATTGAGAAAAAAGGTACATTTTTATGGTATTAATATGACACTATCAACTTTCAAACATTTTATATAATTTGTTATTCGTGTTTAGTAAAGATGCCGAGGAATTATTCAAAGTTACAAATTAGATTTTATGAATTATTCAATTGATTGATAATTTAAAAAATGATAAAGAAAAGTACAAATGTACATGTACATGGTTTAAGAATAAGCAATATTATATTATGAAAGATTAACCATAATTTACTGACTTTTTCCAGTTAAGTTTTGATTTATAATCGTCGGTCAATATGACAATTGAATTCTTAAAATTTATTTTACAATTTTAATAAAAAAAAAGAGTAGTATTAAAATAGCACATGAAACACAAAAAAGAAAAGAAAACAATATTCATAAAATCTTTAAAATTTTTATTAAAATAGATATTACAATTATTGTATAATAAACAATTATGCTCAACATGATCAACATGGTAATATAACCAGTGTTGTATGAACAGATATCTTAAGAGGGGTTCTTCTCTAATAGCGATTACATAATGATTACACAAGACTTAGTGTGGTGTTGATCATGCGTTACACATATGGATTATAAATGATTGTATACATGTATATCCGTTGCTATTTATAATCACGATCATAAAGAAATAACAAGTAATATTCTAAATCTGTAGCATGCCAATCAAAGTTCATAATGAACAATGTCTTTCGTCCGTTCATTCATAAGTGATATACAATTCTGGTAAAAACCAATTAACCATTGAAAAGATTATAAGAATATCTTGTCATCATATGTCTACTAGTTCATCTTCACCTGCTGCATTTCTTGCTTGGACGCCCCTTTGATGCTTTGCATCAATGCTTTTCTTGTTTTATTTGTAAGTTACATTGCCCATGGACAGTAAATAGCCTATAAGGTAAAATTCTTGTCTGATGAATAATTTAGAAAGGATAAGCCATGGTTAATGTTACCCAGAAAGATCATTGCACCTGATCAGTAGATGACATCTAATAATTTCGAGGTCATTGGGTCAAAAATCAGGGTCACAGTGATGCTTAATGTAAAACAAGAACCGGTTGAACCGGGTGATGCTCCCTGAGAAGGTTCTGGACACAGGAAAGTATAAAAAAAATGAACAAGGGCAAAAACTCCAAAATTAGGCAAGGCAGAGTTATGCTTTTTTTGCACTGCACTTCTATTCAATGAGATCTATCTATCTATAAAGTTTCCTGATGATATCAGAGTTATGTCCCTGGTAAAATTCAAAGTGTAAAAATGAACAAAGGGCAATAACTCCAAAATTAGACCAGGCTTTGTTTAGGTTCTTTAAGCATTGCAGTTCTATCCAATTATATCTAGCTACCTACAAAGTTTCATGTTGATATCTCTAATAGTTTTAAAGTTATGTCTCGGACAAAAGTCAAAAAGTAAAAATAAACAAAGAGCAATTACTTCAAAATAAGGCAAGGCAGAGTAATGATTCTTAAGCACTGCACTTCCATCCAATGAGACCTATCTATCTACAAAGTTTCATGTTCAGATATCTCTTAAAATTTTAGAGTAATGTCCCGGACAAAGTTCAAAGTGTCAAAATGAACAAAGGGCAATAACTCCAAAAGTAGGCAAGACAGTGTTACAGTTCTTGTGCACTGCAAACCTACTTAATGAGATCTATCTACCTACAAAGTTTCATGTTGATACCTCTTATACTTTTAGAGTTATGTCCCGGACAAAGTTCAAAGTGTGAAAATAAACAAAGGGGAATAATTCTAAAATTAGGCAAGTCAGAGTTACGGTTCTTGTGCACTGCACACCTACTCTATGAAATCTTTCTACCTACAAAATTTCATGTTGATACCACTTATAGTTTTAGAGTTATGTCCCGGACAAAGTTCAAAGTGTCAAAATGAACAAAGGGCAATAACTCCAAAAGTAGGCAAGACAGTGTTACAGTTCTTGTGCACTGCAAACCTACTTAATGAGATCTATCTACCTACAAAGTTTCATGTTGATACCTCTTATAGTTTTACAGTCATGTCTTGGAAAAAGTTCAAAGTGTCAAAATAAACAAAGGGGAATAATTCTAAAATTAGGCAAGTCAGAGTTACGGTTCTTGTGCACTGCACACCTACTCTATGAAATCTTTCTACCTACAAAATTTCATGTTGATACCACTTATAGTTTTAGAGTTATGTCCCGGACAAAGTTCAAAGTGTAAAAATAAACAAAGGGGGATAATTCAAAACTTAGGCAAGGCAGAGTTACGGTTCTTGTGCACTGCTTACCTACTCAATGAGATCTATCTACCTACAAAGTTTCATGTTGATACCTCTTATACTTTTAGAGTTATGTCCCGGACAAAGTTCAAAGTGTAAAAATAAACAAAGGGGAATAATTCAAAAATTAGGCAAGGCAGAGTAACGGTTCTTGTGCACTGCACACCTACTCAATGAGATCTATCTACCTACAAAGTTTCATGTTGATATCTCTTGTTGTTTCAAAGTTATGTCCCGGACAAGAAAAGGGGACGGACAGACGGAAAGCCGGACGGACGGACAAGGTGGCGACTATATGCTCCCCCGAAATTTTTTCGGGGAGCATAATTATTGACAAGCCAATAAGTTGTATAAATGGCACTTTTACAGGCTGGTGAAGAAGGGGCATCCTTGTACTATAGCACATGTCAAGTTAATTATGGAAATTCACATAAATGGTGTAATCTGATTGGTTATTTATCTCTCGGCCACGACTTGGCTATCTTGTGGCCACGACTTAGTAACTCGTGGCCATGACATAGTATCTCGTGGCCACGACTTAGCTATCTCGTGGCCACGACTTAGTAACTCGTGGCCACGACATAGTATCTCGTGGCCACAACTTAGCTATCCCGTGGCCACAACTTAGTAACTCGTGGCCACAACATAGTATCTCATGGTCACGACTTAGCTATCCCGTGGCCACGACTTAGTAACTTGTGGCCACAACGTAGTATCTCGTGGCCACGACATAGCTATCTTGTGGCCACAACTTAGTAACTTGTGGCCACGACATAGTATCTCGTGGCCACGACTTAGCTATCTTGTGGCCACGACATAGTATCTCGTGGCCACGAGATAAATAAAAACACACACATGTCACCTTTGTGCCACTGTATGAATGACCAAAATCCCCTCTTAGTTATGTGTATGAAACTAGAACTGACAGTGCCAGGTAGCAGACTTATAATTTTAATATTATTATGTGAATAATGTTTAATGAATTTGATATTGTATCTATTATTAAGTAATGACCATAATGTACACAATATGACTTTTCCAGCTTGTAGGCATACATGTAGAAATTGGGTGTAATTTACACTATTTGTTATTAGTGTTTTCTATTAATTAACCTAGAAATGAGTTAGGTCATGCAGATGTTACTTGTATATGCTAAAATACATTATATTATCAGGAAATGATATTTCATTTATATCATGTTATATTATTGGCCTCGCCCATTTATATTAGTACGTAACATGTTAAAAGATAGGTAAAAAGTGATGAAAGCTGATCTAAGCTCTAGTGGTTACACAATGCACTAGTTATCCAGTGGTTGCAGGTGTGATCCTCAGCTTCACCACTAACAATACTTATGGTCCTTTTGATGAAACCTTAATGGGACTCCACTAAGTTTTTATGCCCCCACAAAGTGGGAGCATATGGCGTTGCACTTGTCCGTCTGTCCGTCCGTCCATACGTCTGTCCGTCCGTACGTCCCGAAATCTTGTGAACGCAACTCCTCTTAAATCGGATGGCAAATTTTGCTTAAACTTACAGGGATGAACAACCTTAATGTGTAGATGGTAGTACAGGGAGGAATTTTTGCTGCCACCAAATTTAACAGAATTATGGCCCTTTGTTGATTTTTTTACTATATACTATGTCGAAATTTTGTGAACGCAACTTCTCTTAAACCGGATGGCAGATTTTGCTTAAACTTACAGGGAAGAACAACCTTAATGTGTAGATGGTAGTAAAGGAAGGAATTTTTGCTGTGACCACATTTAACAGAATTATGGCCCTTTGTTGATTTTTTTCACTATATACCATATAAGGAATTTTTGCTGCAACCAAATTTAACAGAATTATGGCCCTTTGTTAATTTTTAGTTTTCAACTTGTGGCACAATTGTAGTCCAAAAAATATTTGAGTCATAAGATTGACAGAACAGTGGCGTGTGGGGGCATCCGTGTCCTATGGACACATTTCTAGTTTACTTACAGATACAAAATATTAGTGAAAGAATATGAAGTGGAGTGTTTGAAATGATTTAGAATATAAAAAAATACACATGCAAAAACCACATAGCTGGTTTACTACAGTAAACTAAGTTTTGAAAAAGGGAGGTAATTAAATAATTTTGTATTTGTGTTAAACATGTTTTCAAAGATGCTTTAGTGTAGATCTTTACTTACATTATTATTAGATAGTTTTTTAACAGTCTTTTATAGGCTAGTAATTTCTTGGAATCTAACAGTTCTTACATAGTTAAATTTCACTGACAAAAATTAGTAATAAAAAATGTGCCGATTGGTCTGTTACGGCTGATGCTAAAGCGTTGATGTTAAACTTTTCTATAACTTTTTATTCATGTAACTTACTCTGATTAAACGCAAAGCGTGAACATTACATCAAATAAAGACTTAATTGCATTACTTTATTGACGTTTTTCATGCTATTACAAACAAAGGCAAACCATAATGGAGTGCTATTTCTGCAGAAAAAAGGAAATATTATCTGTCATCAAAGGAAATAATGAAATGTAATTACAATTGTTCTTCAGTCATGGGAGTCAGTCAAAAACGTCTGATATTTCATGCAAAAAAATGTACAAAGAATAACAGAATCGGTCTTATTTATGAGATCTGAGGAATTTTATGGCTTTCCTTGCACACACAATAGAAATAAGTATAGAAGTAGTCGATATAGCATATGCCTAGAAAGGTTCTCTACACAAGAACCCTTTTGATGCCAACATAAATGTATAATCACAAAATGGATTACCTGCCGCAATAGTGGTCTTGGATTTTCATTTTTGAGCGGTGGTCACCACACATTAATTTTTTTATCTGGATAAAGAACAACAGTATAATGCCATTCCTCTCATTGATTTATGTTGGAGAAATTGGCAGTTACTATCTTAGTAAAACTGATTAGCATCGGTACAAAATTCTAGGAACACTCCTTATGTCGTTACTTATCTATTTATGATTATAAAACTAGCAATGTACTCAAACAATAAAAAAGAAAAACCCTGAAAGATCAAGTCTGCCCACATGAAGTAGAAATTGAAATAAATGAAGATAATGAAAATAGGAACAACAAAAGAAAAACATTGTGAATGGTTAGTATAAACAGAGTTAGTTTCTAATGAGATCTATATGTAGCACAAATGAATTACTCTATACATTTACATTTTTTGATGTGGCTTAATTAAAGTGAATTGGTCTATAATGGAAATGTTAGATACCATATATACTTATTTTGGTAGTGAAATTAGAATCATATATGACAACTCAACACGAAAAAATTATCTATGATATTGGTGGTGAGAATTACATGATTCGATATGTCATACATGTACATATATATAGCAGATAGTATATTGTTCTAGAACAAACTATTATTGTCAAAAGTATAGTTGTTCATACAAAATCACTACCATATGAAACATACATGCCATATTTCCAGCCACCCAGATAGGGGAAAAGCAGGGGATTTGGACCAAATTTTGTCAAAATAACTTTTCCAGCATTACTTTTGTAAGAAATGTATTATATGAGTAACAAAATGATACATTTCTATTGTTTTAAACTTTTTGAAAGTGTGCCCATTGTAACCCAGTTGTTATGGCAAAATGTGCTTATTTTAGACCAATTCACTTTCTTTGAATGCAAACCACTAGGTAGGATGCATTACTGTGCAGTCCACTTAAGTCTGATTCATTTAGACTTTTGTCTTGAATTAGTCATGGCCAGGGACATCACTGATTTTTTATACTATGAGACTAGAAATAATTTTTCAAGATTTTTATACTATTCCATGTGGGTCTGAGTTCTATAGCAATATAACTTGTGTGCAAAATTTCAGATCATTCACTCACTCCATTTTGCAAAATTATCATTTTTATAGTACAAACTGACTTAAAAATGGGGGAAAAAATTACTTTTAGCACAAGTCAGCCTAAGTATAGCATTTAACATCAATTTTTAATTTAATTCTGTGTCTATATCTCTATCATCTATATCATATTTTTCAGTTTTACGTGCCTCATGATGTAAGATTTACAAAATTAATGCTTTTAGGATTTTGTCCTTTAAAACATGTTCAAATTTATATCACAAATTTAATTAGGGACGGGTTAAAGAAGTATAGGAGAGATAGTAAAGTTTTGAGAAAAATAAAGTCATTCTCATTCAAGTGACAACTATTCTGGTTTTATCATTTTATACACATGGACCTTCCTCTTTAATAATATTTTTTAAGTACATGTACATGTACTGTTAAGTGTAACTGTAATTATGTATACCCTTTTAAATATTGGCTAAATTTGGAATATATAATTCACTATTATGTCTTTGTTCGACCCAAAAAAATTCATTATGTATTGAACAATGAGTTTTGCCAATGCGATTATTTTTTTCAAGGTCAGGAAAAGATAATTGTAATGACCTTTTATATATTTATTGTATATAAAACATTCTATTTAAATGTGAGGGCTTAATTGTAAAGAAAATTTGAGATGAAGTTTATAATGAATGGCTGTAATACAATATACTGTATGTACTGAAATGTTGTGGCAACAATTTAAATAGAAATAGGATGTTAAAATATATACATGTGCATATATAGCTCTTTTATTATGACCTGTGTGTTTTCACCTGTCTTGGATTACACAAATTTGCCATTGTGTTGTGGGGAATATAATTGGTGACTGAAAAACTTGTGTATATGAAAATCAGTTGGTTTATGAAGTGATTCTTTTTTTTTTTTTGGAGATTTTTATGTGATTGTAGACTGGTTTATTAGTTACAGTAATATATGATTTAGGAGTTGATAAGATAGTGCTTTTAGTGTTAGAAGGATTATTTTCCTATTGGAGGCAGAAGAATTGATGTTTTTACTAATAACAGTTTCAATGCCCTCTTATTTTCTTTGCTCTAGCCAGCTGACATTGCATAGGTACATACCCTGAATCAGGTTAGACAGCTGGATGAGTGGATACTGATGACCTTCATCAATCAATCATAAATTTTATCCCTTATGACCACCCTATGGCAGTACTTAAGAATGGCGGAGATATAACCAAAGATTTTACTTCCCTGCTGTCCCTGCACTGCTGAGAGATATAACCAAAGACTTTACTTCCCTGCTGTCCCTGCACTGCTTAGAGAGATATAACCAAAGATGTTACTTCCTTGCTGTCCCTGCCCTGCCCTACTGAGAGATATAACCAAAGATTTTACTTCCCCGCTGTCCCTGATTGCTGAGAGATATAAACAAAGATTTAAATTTCCCACTGCCCCTGCACTGCTGAGAGATATAACCAAAGATTTTACTTCCCTACTGTCCCTGCACTGCGGAGAGATATTACCAAAGATGTTACTTCCCTGCTGTCCCTGAACTGCTGAGAGATAAAACCAAAGATGTTACTTTCCAACTGTCCCTGCACTGCTGATAGATATAACCAAAGATGTTACTTTCCTGCTGTCCCTGCACTGCTGATAGATATAACCAAAGATGTTGCTTTCCCACTGTCCCTGCACTGCTGATCGATAAAACCAAAGATTTTACTTCCCCGCTTTCCCTGCACTGCTGAGAGATATAACCAAAGACTTTACTTCCCTGCTGACCCTGCACTGCTGATAAATAAAACCAAAGATTTTACTTCCCCGCTGTCCCTGCACTGCTGAGAGATATAACCAAAGACTTTACTTCCCACTGTCCCTGCACTGCTGATAGATAAAACCAAAGATTTTACTTCCCCGCTGTCCCTGCACTGCTGAGAGATATAACCAAAGATGTTGCTTTCCCACTGTCCCTGCACTGCTGAGAGATATTACCAAAGATTTCACTTCCTCGCTGTCCCTGCACTGCTGAGAAATATAACCAAAGACTTTACTTCCCCGCTGTCCCTGCACTGCTGAGAGATATAACCAAAGATGTTACGTCCCCGCTGTCCCTGCACTGCTGAGAGATATAACCAAAGACTTTACTTCCCTGCTGTCCCTGCACTGCTGAGAGATATAACCAAAGATTTTACTTCCCCGCTGTCCCTGAACTGCTGAGAGATATGGAAAGATGTTACTTCCCCGCTGTCCCTGCACTGTTGGGAGATATAACCAAAGACTTTATTTCCCCGCTGTCCCTGCACTGCTGAGAGATATAACCAAAGATTTTACTTCCCTGCTGTCCCTGCACTGCTGAGAGATATAACCAAAGACTTTACTTCCCCGCTGTCCCTGCACTGCTGAGAGATATAACCAAAGATTTTACTTCCCTACTGTCCCTGCACTGCTGATAGATAAAACCAAAGATTTTACTTTCCCACTATCCCTGCACTGCTGAGAGCTATAACCAAAGATTTTACTTCCCTGCTGTCCCTGCACTGCTGAGAGATATGACCAAAGACTTTACTTCCCCGCTGTCCCTGCACTGCTGATAGATATAACTAAAGATTTTACTTCCCCACTATTCCTGCACTGCTGAGAGATATAACCAAAGATTTTTCTTCCCCACTGTCCCTGCACTGCTGATAGATATAACTAAAGATTTTACTTCCCCACTATCCCTGCACTGCTGAGAGACATAACCAAAGATTTTACTTCCCTACTGTCCCTGCACTGCTGATAGATATAACTAAAGATTTTACTTCCCCACTATCCCTGCACTGCTGAGAGATATAACCAAAGATTTTAATTCCCTACTGTCCCTGCACTGCTGGGAGATATAACCAAAGATTTTACTTCCCTACTGTCCCTGCACTGCTGAGAGATATAACCAAAGATTTTACTTCCCTGCTGTCCCTGCACTGCTGATAGATATAACTAAAGATTTTACTTCCCCACTATCCCTGCACTGCTGAGAGATATAACCAAAGATTTTACTTCCCTACTGTCCCTGCACTGCTGGGAGATATAACCAAAGACTTTACTTCCCTGCTGTCCCTGCACTGCAGAGAGATATAACCAAAGACTTTACTTCCCCACTGTCCCTGCACTGCTGAGAGATATAACCAAAGATTTTACTTCCCTGCTGTCCCTGCACTGCTGAGAGATATAACCAAAGATTTTACTTCCCTGCTGTCCCTGCACTGCTGAGAGATATAACCAAAGATTTTACTTCCCCGCTGTCCCTGCAACGTTCGAACAATAGAATGGTTTTGTTTTGACCCCAAAATATTTTATCTACACAACTCGCAGTGTGAGGGAATTTAAGCTACACAGGCTGTTACCATAGGGTTTGAATTTTCAAAAGTCAATGTCCGTGCTATTCCCCTTAGGGTGAAGAAACTTATGGTGGCTATGATGCATTGATTGGTGCGTTAGTACTTATAATAGGATTTGTTCAATACATCATGTAATACTTAATACTTCTAAACATTTTTACTTTTAGTATTTGTGCAAAACTCGCACAAATACTAATAAAGAGTGTAATGCAGTATTTATGAGATTGTACTTTTCAACTTGTATTTATCTTGGTGCATTTGAAGCAGGTTTATGGTGTAATGCTTATGGATTTTATTTATTTATATGACTATAATTTTGACTATAATTTGTGCATGCAGAGGCATTTTAGGTAGGATTTAATACTAGTATGCAATATCTGGATATTTTTCTGAAAATATTTCATATGTCTGTTTTAGTTGTAATATTTTCTTGTAACATTTTTAGCACTCGTGACTGATGATCAAACCTTTGTTATAAGGAATTACCTTTACCAGAAAATTTCATAAAATGTTGGATGTTCATATATAAAAAGAAACTGACACTGCAAAATGTAATAATAAGAAATATAGAAAGACAAATGACATTTTATACACAGAAATTGCAGCAGACGTAAATTTAGATATATCTCACGGAAAGAAGTACTTTGCCCGTTGCTGTTACAGTAATGTGAGATAAGTCAACAAAATGTGATATTCAGAAATTATTGAATATGGAAATTTGACTGGTTTCCCGAGGAATTAATGTCGCAACTATATTGTTTAGCTTGCTATAATGGTGTTTCATAAAGTTTTTGTATCAGGTAAAGTAGTTTTCGATATTTCTACACAAATACAAATATACATGTATTACTGTATTTTTTAAAATAAATGCACTGTGACGGAAATTCCCCCCCCCCCCATTTATCATTTTATCAAATTATTCATGTAATTTTAAATTTAGAACATAGGTTATCAGGGTCTCACTTATTTTTGGAAAAAGACAGCTTAAAGAGATAGGTATGAAGGAAGCTGATCCCATTTTATTTTTATTACCGTTAGATTATTAACGGTATATAAACTTGTATATAGCTCTGTGCTTTAGATTATTACCATTTGAAAAGAATTTAAATGTACATTTCATAAAATTCAATTCTGTTTATTAGAACGACTGCTATGCAAAAATGAATGTGCATACAATGCAAATGTTGTTTATAATTATGGTTTTCAAGAGATGTATGCAAATGCAGTTGGTATTGTCTCATTTAAAAGCCACTTGAGGGAGAAATTCATGCAACATAGTAAAATATGAGAAAACATCACTCAGCTAGTTTATGTTTGCATCCTATTTGAAGTGTTAGTCTCTAATTTGTGCTGAAACTCAGCCTAATGACTTTGACATCTATGATTTTTTCCCATCTTACAAACTTTCTTGCTAATGCTTGACCATTATGCCTATTTGTAAACTGTCAGACAGAAAATTTATCACTTAGTCGCTACCAGTGGTTTTGGTGACTCATTTTTTACTGTTAATATCAGAAAACATCTTCCAGTTCTAGGTGAACTCCTTAAAAAATAATATTAACATGTTTGGGAGCTTCAAAATCCCATACTGAATTCTGAAGCTCTTAAAGTGTTCAACTATTTTATCTTAAAATCTTCTGTCCCCTTTTTAAGGATCCAGGTATGCAAGTTATTAAACACAATAAAGACAAAACATTAAACACCTAATTGTTCCATATATAGTATACATTTTTATCACATAAACCGCGACGCAGGAAGATAATAAATGCATTTAATAAAAACGATATTACACTAGTGTAATAACACTTTGACGTGATGTAATTTGTGTAGCGTTAAAGCGCGCTAATGTGCTAATGTTAACGTTACACTATAGGCGCGACATTGAAAAATTACTCATTTTAACAGTTTACTGTTCTTATTTTATATATGTGATAAGACCGCCTCTGTGGTGAGGGGTTAGAGTCTATGACTTCTAATCCAGTAACCTCTCTGGCGTGTGTTCGATCCCCGGAAGATGCTTTGGTATTTTAGCATGGAGGAAGGTAGTCTAGTACTGGTGTAACTATTCAGGAACGATGGTTAGGAAACTACCCGCCTATATGACTGAAATACTGTTGGGAAAAGGCGTAAAATCAAACAAACAAACAAACATATATGTGATAAATAGAATATTATATTCGTGTAGATTCAATACTAAATTTATTGAGCTCATTGAATAAAACAATATTATGCTCGCCAGAGGCTTGCATAATATGATTTTATTTAACTTGTTCAATAAATTTAGTATTAAACTACACTCATTCAATATCCTCTATATTTCAATACTAAGAGGATATTTTTTCGTTTGAGTGAAATATGGAATATATTTTCACGAAACATGATAAAATGCCACATATTTTCACGAGCCGGGACGGCGAGTGGAAACATGTGGCATTTTATCATGTTGAGTGAAAATATATACCATATTTCACGAAAAACGAAAAAATAACCTTTTTATTTAATTTCAATATCAAAGAAAAATGGTTACGAACCCCCTTGCTTGCTACGCAACTGCAATTGTACAGCGAGCAGTAATATAATAATTGTCTTGTTTTGCACGTGATATTTAGTGCTACATTGTGACGTCACGTAAACAACTCTTCAAACGTCTGTACAGCGTTAATGACTGAATTAAAGATATTGGTGTTCGGATTTATTTTCTTAGTTAGACCGTTTTCTATCATTCTAGATAGTTTTCAAAACAAAATTCGACAAAAATTTGTTATGAATTTTCAGATTTTTCAAACAAAATGGCGAAAGAAGTCCCGTAAAATAAATATGAGTTTTGACTCCTCCCACTTTCATATTTATATTTCATATTTATTTTTAAAAAATATGAAATATATTTGACTGATATAGCACCATATTTCATGGGTAAAATTAAATAAAGTTCAACATATGATGTTCCACATAATTATGTTCTTCCACATTTTGATTCCAGCCATAAATTTTCATACCTTTTGTTAGTATGCCTCGTGGCACTTTATACTATAAAATGTTGCATTATATATTTTCAGTACCATCAGAAGCAGTTGCATTTCTAGGTGCTGTAGGAGCCTTCCTCCTAATTCTGATTATCTTCTTCCTGTACCTAAACAAGGCCCTCTGTTTCTCCTCCTGTGGTGGCTTCCCTTGTCTTGATAATAAACCAAAGAAAAAAGAATCCAGGGCCAGAGGGTTAGGTAAGTAAAATCTTATTGAAAACATATTTATTGTCACCTTAGTGCAATAACGGGTTAACTTCTATTAAATCATTTAAGGAGTTAACGAGTTACTGCACTAAGGTGACGTTAGGTTGTATTTAACACATATCCTGCTAAAATTTCAACGATGGTATCTATTTTCCATTTTGGAGCTGGCCCTTACTAGTATTAACTGTTAGAAAGTTAGTCAGCCAATGGTATAGAGCCTCACCAGACTACATGAATGTGTAGGCTAGCCTGGCTCCATGCAAGTGGCTAGGATGACTCACTTTATAATACACCAAGGTAATGTTAAAGGTTCATTGTCAGTCTCTTTAAATTCAGCTTCCATGACTTGACTAGCCAGTACAGACGTTGTATGAGGTATAATGGTTTTGACCCCAGTTGGGCTTGAACTGATTATCCCTAGGTTTGAATCCCTAGACTACCATCAATTGTTGAATTATGATTTTTTTCAGAAATTATTATTTGTGTAGTGCAAATAATAGGACATTTAGAACAGATACATATTTTCTTTTGAGTGTACAGAAATAAAAATGTCAGATCATATTTTAATTCTGAAATGAGCCGCAGCACAACAAAACCAACATAGCGCGTTTGCGACCAGCATGGATCCAGACCAGCCTGCGCATTTGCGCAGTCTGATCAGGATCCATGCTGTGCGCTATCAGTTTCTCTACTTGTAAAAGGGTTGGTAAGCGAACAGCATGGATCCTGATCAGACTGCGTTAATGCGCAGGCTGGTCTGGATCTATGCTGGTCGCAAACGCACTATGTTGGTTTTGTTGTGACGCGGCTCAAATAAAGAAATCTCTCTGGAGCCATATACAATTACTAATTTAAAGTGGAAATTGAAGACTTGCCTTGATGAAATCTGTTCTTTAGTTGTAGATGTATAACCAGGGAGATATTTCAATACTTCAGCCAATTACACAGAAACCCCTTTAACCTGTATCACCCTTAATATCTTAAATGGAATCATCCAACTTTCAATTTAGACAAAACCATTCAACATTTTTAGGGAAAATTTCAAAATATATACTGACTGAATAGTGAATAGTGCAGACCATGATCAAATGGCATAGATGTGCTGGCTGATCTTTGTCTGCACTGAAGGCATGGATTGTTGGTGTTTTCAATTTGTCATTATGTACAGATCAGAGGACTTACCAAAGTCTGATCACTTTTGAAGACAAAAAATGAGTGATAGAAGAACAAACACAAATATCATACTCTATTTGCATGTAATGTGCATAGTTCCTTGTGTAAGTTTTGTTTATTACGGTCTTTTGACAGGATATGATGAAGATGTAAACAAATTGCTTAAGATAACATAGAATTGAAATAATTATGTTCTTTTCAACCTATTCCATAGACAGCTGTCTGGTTCCATTAAGGAAATTATTCTGAAGTGAGAAAACAATATTTTCCGATTTTTTTGTTGTTGAGAATATAACACAAGTCAGGCTACAAGTTTTTATTATGCCCTTTTGACATTTAAGATATATGTTAATTAGAGGCTGTCATTAAACAGCAGACGACAGGTTACAGAATACTGTTACAGCTTTTATTTTTACTTGTCTTCCTTCATTAAAAATTCACGATGTTTGTCACATTTCTTATGCTTGCCTATCTTGGTACTGTGCTTCAAACTCTTGTATTAATTAGTGATGATTATATCCTTGAGTACGGTGAGTTCTGATTTCTTGATGAATTAAGCTTTATCAGCAAGTCTAGTTCTAGTAATTGTTTGAGTTTGAGCATTCATCATGTCTTGCTAGATAGGTTTTTGGGCAGCTTTGACTAGATAGATTTTGGGTCAACTTTAATATTAAGTCTTGTTCAGACTATAAGGATCTTACAATTGCTACTGGTACAGACCGGAATATCTAGCTTGAGGGTAACTGTTTACAGCAGTAAAGAGGCTGTGTTTCCGCTAAACAGTTACCTGAGAGCTAGATATTCCCGTCTGTGACAACAGCTTGTGTTTTATTCTTTTCTTGCATATCAAATATTAATAATGTTTCGGAAAAAAATTATGAAAAGTAATATTTTCATGTAGCACATTTTTCTTTTAGTAGCATAATTATGATTTTACAACATCATTCATAACAGAAAAATTACATCATTCTAAGAACACAATTCATAAAAAGCACTTGAGAATGTCGTCATTTAAAGCATATTACTTGTCTTACACAAGTTTGAGGGGGCTGTAAATTACATCATTCCAAGAACACAATTCATAAAAGGCACTTGAGAATGTCGTCATTTAAAGCATATTACTTGTCTTACACAAGTTTGAGGGGGCTGTAAGACAGATTTTTCTAGCACCGGAAACAGCAGATAATCCTGTCTGATATGAAAGAAATTAAGTTTTATCATATCATTTGTTTAAGCTTAAACATTGAGCCTGTCAAATTAAGCTCTAACATTTTGAGTTGAATTAAGCTCTAACATTTTTAGTTGAGCCATATTAGCAGCATTAGGAAATAGATATCAATTTTGAGTGCATTGTTGTAGCATAATGCATGGTTAGGTTAATATGCACAGGAATATAATCATGAAGACCAATATGCCTGAGTGAATAATAACAAAGCATTTGAACAATAAACCATGCATTATACAACAATGCAAGAAAAATTAATATAATTAATATAATTTCTTTCTGACATGCTAATAAACAAGAAAAATATTACATACATACATTTGTAATAGTAAAGGTACGAGACAATTGCATACTAAATTTCTGTGAAGACTTTATGAAAGGTGTAATGTAAAATGAACAAATATGTCATCAGATATTTAATATCTTTAAACATTTTCTAATATATATAATATATTGTCTTATACTAAATAAATAGACAGTTCCAAATCAGTTACATGACAAAGCTTTAAGTTTGGAACTCTAATTTCTAAACAAGAGCGATCAGTAATCACATGTGTCGCCTCATGATGGCCAATTTCATGTTGGGACAAATTTTGTGACAGACGGACAGACAGACGGACAGTGCACAACTAGACTTGGTACTGATCATTCCTGTAAAGTTTGGATAAAATTGCACCAGTAGTTTATGAGGAGTAGTCCGGACAAGCTTTTGCATATCTGGCAACACACAGAAAAAAACACCTTTTTATCAAAGGGCCATAACTCGGCCAAAAATCATTCAACCGGAAAACCCGTGCAATATGCGCAAGGACTTGAGCTACAGATCAATCCTGTAAAGTTTCATTGAAATTGCATTAGTGGTATAAGAGAAGTAGTCCGGACAAACTTTAAAATAAAAATTATTAAAGGGCCATAACTCTGACAAAAATCATTGAACCGGAAAATGCTGACAATATGCACAACTAGACTTGGTACTGATCATTCCTGTAAAGTTTGGATGAAATTGCACCAGTAGTTTATGAGGAGTAGTCCGGACAAGTTTTGTGACGGACGGACGGACAGACAGACAGACGGACAGACGACGGAGAAGTGATCCCTATATGTCGCCACTACTCCGTAGAGGCGACACAAAAACTGACAGCTCTCCTTTTAGAAACTATTTTAAAGGTTTCTAGATTTGTCTTAAAGGTGCTTATAATACAGTTATTGTGAGCTTTTTCAGTTGATTAATTTTCCTGGGTTTGACATCAGGCATGTATCTGACATTCAGTGATAATAAAATGATTAAGGATTGGTGTAAGATGTTTGTATATGTTAGTATGATAATATGTCATAGAATATTATATAACAGTTTAGCAAACATTGTTTTCTCACTGAAGATCATCAATTGTCTTTTCAACTTGTGTATTTTGATATGAATCTTGAAATCTAAATTTATATCTGTGCCAATATTGTAAGAACATTTGGGGTTATTTTGAATATCTTTTAAACTAAACATAACTTAATCTAGCAAGTAGGAAATATTCATCTATATAATTCATTAATGACAAACTCTCTCAATTAACATAAATGAAACTTAATGGATCCAGACACTAGAACTGTTCTTAAAAAAATATCTTTATATTTAGTGAAAGCCTTCACTGTGACTTTCTTTCAATTTTAACACCCCTTTCTTGAAAATGAGTTGAAATTTATTATTGCAATTCAATAATAAAAACAAATCCCCATATGATATAAAAGAAGGGAGATTATTTATTCATTTGAACTTGTTACCTACACAGTTTGCTCCCTTGCTTATGAATGATTTAGACAAACTTTGGCATATTATGCTTTTTCTGTCATTTGCAGATATTGCTCTATTTTTAATCATTGTAACAACTTTGTATAATTGCATTGATTTTCCACCATCACCCTCCTCGGGCTGTAGTTATATCAATTATCCGAACAACAAAACCACGCTTATCTTGTGAAAATTTCAAAATATTGTGGATTTTGAATATTGACAAATTTTCTGACATCGCTTTCCCATTGGGCAGGTGTTTTATTGCATTAATGCCAGATTTCGTCAATATTTCCCCTCAAAATTTTGAAGTATTAACAAGAGTTTAGGACATGCCATGCCATTCATGTTAGTTTTATGAATAGATATAATTAGGACTTGGAAATAGGATGACAACAAGAGGTGAGTCATTTGAATAAATCCAATACAAATAATGCCAGTTTACTTGTTAAGCATGGCACTGTATTCTGTGGCTTTGTGACCCAATAATTTCCTATTAAATAATGCATATTTATCAATTGATTCAACAATCCTCTAGCAGATTTAACAGATCAAAACAATAGTGTCTAGAAATACATGTATTTTATGTAAGCTTAGCTTTAAATTTGTTTCAAAATGAAAATCACTGTAGTTAAACTATTAAAGCTGAAAATTATCTTAAAAGAAAAAACAGACACATATCTCATGGTGGATTGGGAAAAGGAGGAGAAAATAAATTACAAATGTAAAGTCTCAGAAATGATGTATTTATTTCAACAAAATTACATCACCTTTTGACTTGAAAATGTCATAAAGTTTACATCATCATTAAATTCAGAATATCTCTGACATTAGTAAAAGCATTAATTTGAAATTTAAATTTTATATTGCAGGGTCACAAGTAATTTTGTTTTTAAGGAGCTCCAGAAGCTTATATAAGACACATAAAACTTGAAATGTATACATAAAACATCTGGTGCACATATAATAGACATTATGCAAAAGATAATAAGGAAACATCTCAAAATAAAATGGAAAATCAATAATATTTTGTGCAATTCTTTAGTCTGATTTAAGTTAAAGGGGTTCCAATGCTTTCATTTTTGTGTCATTTTGCACAACTAAAATGATTATTCCAGGGGGAAAAGTGAGCAAATGATCTGAAATTTCAAAAAAAAAGATTTTGGTCTAGACTTATGTCAAATGGTATAGAGATCTAAAAGGATATTTCCAGTTCCATCATGTCAAACAACCTGAGTAGAGTCCCTTTAATTGCTCACTAACTTTGAAATTATTTGAAAGGTCACAAGTCAGCTTCAGAAGAGCAAGTTTTCAAAATTGTAAATTCTATTTTTGAAAAAGTTATTCCCCTTTTAAAATTCACTGCATTTGTTTGTGTTAGTTTTTGGTGACACTCAAAGGTTATTGTTATCAAAATTCCATTTTAATGCTTCCAAAAACAATTTAGTGCCTTAAAGTCTGTTGCATGTCATTGTCTGTGATTTGTCAACCTTTGCTTCTGTTTCTAACTGGGTCAAGGTCAAAGTTACAAGACCAATTTAATTACATTTCTTATGCTCATGCAGCCTTTATTTATTGACTGATATCTTTATATTTGGTAGGTAAATACACTTAGATACCTGTGTTGGTCTTATAACTTTGAGTTGAGTTTGGGGGTTACTGAGATCAAGGTCCCTAATGCTATAAATAGATAATACACTTTTGCTCCTACTTAATTTTATTGACCAGAGTTGGGGGTGACTTGGGTCAAGGTCACCAGTGTGAAAAAAAAATACATTTCTGCTTTGAAATATTGAACACTGTTTTTTGTCAAAAACAATTTGAAATAATAAAAAAGCATTTCAATTCTTTTTTTCCTCCAGTCCAGGGATGTATTGACTTGTAAAATAATAAAAACATTTTTTTACAACTGTCTTCATTATAGCAACTGCTTTTGTTTTCTGGTTTGTAAATAATTAATAAAACAACATAAAACCCAATAAATCTACATCAAGTGTGAACAAGAACTCTAAAATTTTGATTTTTCTTAGAATTTAGACTTTTTTCATTAATGTCTTTCAGCATAGAACTTTGAAAATGGTCATAAATTGTTTTTTTTTATGCCCCCACCATGTAATGGCCGGGGCATATAGTGTTACCCTGTTCCGTCCTTCCGTTCCGTCATTCCGTCCTTCCGTCATTCTGTCATTCCGTCATCATCAGTTTCCGTTCATTATCTTAGTAACGGTTGCACACATTCAACTCAAATTTGACATATGGATATGTCATGAGAAAATACAGGTCAAGTTCGAATTTGGTCATGGTTCGATGATTTTTGGCAGAGTTATGCCCCTTTTACTTTAAAATAATATGAAATTTTCAGTTTCCGTTCATTATCTCCCCACGATACAACACATTCAACTCAAACTTGACATATGGATATGTCATGAGAAAATACAGGGCAAGTTCGAATTTGGTCATGGTTCGATGATTTTTGGCAGAATTATGCCCCTTTTACTTTGAAAATAATATGAAATTTTCAGTTTCCGTTCATTATCTCCCCAAAGGTACAACACATTCAACTCAAATTTGACATATGGATATGTCTTGAGAAAATACAGGTCAAGTTCCAATTTGGTCATGGTTCGATGATTTTTGGCAGAGTTATGCCCCTTTCACTTTGAAAATAATATGAAATTTTCAGTTTCCGTTCATTTTCTCCTCAATGGTACAACACATTCAACTCAAACTTGACATATGGATACATCAAAGGAATGTGCAGGTCAAGTTCAAATTTGGTCGTGGTTCAATGATTTTTGGCAGAGTTATGCCCCTTTCACTTTGAAAATAATATGAAATTTTCAGTTTCTGTTTATTATCTCCCCAACAGTACAACACATTCAACTCAAATAAGACATATGGATATGTTTTTGGAATGCCCAGGCCAAGTTCGAATTTGGTCATGGTTCAATGATTTTTGGCAGAGTAATGCCCCTTTCACTTTGAAAAGAATATGAAATTTACAGTTTCTGTTCATTATCTACCCAACAGTGTTACATATTCAACTCAAATTTGACATATGGATATGTCAAAGGAATGGGCAGGTCAAGTTGGAATTTGGTCATGGTTCGATGATTTTTTGGCAGAGTTATGTCCCTTTCACTTTGAAAATAATATAGATACATCTTAGGAATAAGCAGTTTAAGTTTGAATTTGGTCGTGGTTCGATGATTTTGGACAAACTTATCTTTCTTGAATGTTGGAAAAATTTTGAACTTTCAGTTTCAGCACTCATACTTTTGTGGAAAGTTTGAATTTGGTCGTGGTTCAATGATTTTGGACAAACTTATCTTTCTTGAATGTTGGAAAAATTTTGAACTTTCAGTTTCAGCACTCATACTTTTGTGGAAATGTATGTAGCCATTATTTTGGCTACAAATATGAAATATGCTATTTTCAAAAGGTTAAGACTGAATAATTTCAGTGCTTTGAACATTGTATGAAAATGGTTTGTGTTAACATTGAAAAGTTTTAAGGGCTTTGAACTGCAAATGAAAAAAATAATTTGTGCAAACAAATTTGGAACTAAATATTATAACATCTGAAATTTTGGCTGCATGCGGGGGCATCCATGGCATGATGACACATTTCTAGTTTTTATGCCCCCGCCATGTAATGGCCGGGGCATATAGTGTTACCCTGTTCCGTCCTTCCGTCATTCCGTCATTCTGTCATTCCGTCATCATCAGTTTCCGTTCATTATCTTAAGAACGATTGCACACATTCAACTCAAATTTGACATATGGATATGTCATGAGAAAATACAGGTCAACTTCAAATTTGGTCATGGTTCGATGATTTTTGGCAGAGTTATGCCCCTTTTACTTTGAAAATAATATGAAATTTTCAGTTTCCGTTCATTATCTCCCCAACGGTACAACACATTCAACTCAAACTTGACATATGGATATGTCATAAGAAAAAACAGGTCAAGTTCGAATTTGGTCATGGTTTGATGATTTTTGGCAGAGTTATGCCCCTTTTACTTTGAAAATAATATGAAATTTTCAGTTTCCGTTCATTATCTCCCCAACGGTACAACACATTCAACTCAAACTTGACATATGGATATGTCATGAAAAAACAGGTCAAGTTCGAATTTGGTCATCATGTTCGATGATTTTTGGCAGAGTTATGCCCCTTTTACTTTGAAAATAATATGAAATTTTCACTTTCCATTCATTATCTCCCCAAAGGTACAACACATTCAACTCAAACTTGACATATGGATATGTCATGAAAAAAATACAGGTCAAGTTTGTATTTGGTCATGGTTTGATGATTTTTGGCAGAGTTATGCCCCTTTTACTTTGAAAACAATATGAAATTTTCAGTTTCCGTTCATTATCTCCCCAAAGGTACAACACATTCAACTCAAACTTGACATATGGATGCGTCAAAGGAATGCGCAGGTCAAGTTGAAATTTATTCATGGTTCAATGATTTTTGGCAGAGTTATGCCCCTTTCACTTTGAAAGTAATATGAAATTTTCAGTTTCCGTTTATTATCTCCCCAATGGTGCAACACATTTAACTCAAATTCGACATATGGATATGTTTTTGGAATGCCCAGGCCAAGTTCGAATTTGGTCATGGTTCAATGATTTTTGGCAGAGTAATGCCCCTTTCACTTTGAAAATAATATGAAATTTACAGTTTCTGTTCATTATCTACCCAACAGTGTTACATATTCAACTTAAATTTGACATATGGATATGTCAAAGGAATGGGCAGGTCAAGTTGGAATTTGGTCATGGTTTGATGATTTTTTGGCAGAGTTATGTCCCTTTCACTTTGAAAATAATATAGTTACATCTTAGGAATAAGCAGTTTAAGTTTGAATTTGGTCGTGGTTCAATGATTTTAGACAAACTTATTTTTCCTGAATGTTGGAAAAATTTTGAACTTTCAGTTTCAGCACTCATACTTTTAGCCATTATTTTGGCTACAAATATGCAATATGCTATTTTTAAAAGGTTAAGACTGAATAAATTCAGTGCCTTGAACATTGTATGAAAATGGTTTGTGTTAACATTGAACAGTTTTAAGGGCTTTGAACTTAAAATGAAAAAAATAATTAATGCACCATCTGAAATTTTGGCTGCATGCGGGGGCATCCGTGGCATGATGACACATTTCTAGTTTTTTTTGTGATCTTCTTTCAAATTTTACTATCATATAAGGTATCAAAATTGTGTGTTATATTGATTACATTTCAAATTTTGAAGAATGTTTATATTGTTGTGAAGGGAAGTAAATAATAAAAGTTTGCAAAATGCCAAATGCAGTTACTTCTCTTTTACCATATAACTTAGATTATAACTTTGTGTTAACACATTCATTATTATGCCCCTGCCATGTAATGGCCGGGGCATATAGTGTTACCCTGTTCCGTCATTCCGTCCTTCCATCCTTCCTTCATTCTGTCATTCCGTCATCATCAGTTTCCGTTCATTATCTTAGTAACGGTTGCACACATTCAACTCAAATTTCACATATGGATATGTCATGAGAAAATACAGGTCAAGTTCGAATTTGGTCATGGTTCAATGATTTTTGGCAGAGTTATGCCCCTTTTACTTAAAAAAAATATGAAATTTTCAGTTTCCGTTCATTATCTTCTAAACGATACAACACATTCAACTCAAACTTGACATATGGATATGTCATGAGAAAATACAGGTCAAGTTCGAATTTGGTCATGGTTCGATGATTTTTGGCAGAGTTATGCCCATTTTACTTTGAAAATAATATGAAATTTTCAGTTTCCGTTCATTATCTCCCCAAAGGTACAACACATTCGACTCAAATTTGACATATGGATATGTCGTGAGAAAATACAGGTCAAGTTTGAATTTGGTCATGGTTCGATGATTTTTGGCAGAGTAATGCCCCTTTCACTTTGAAAATAATATGAAATTTTCAGTTTCCGTTCATTATCTCCCCAAAGGTACAACACATTCAACTCAAACTTGACATATGGATACATCAAAGGAATGCGCAGGTCAAGTTCAAATTTGGTCGTTTTTCAATAATTTTTGGCAGAGTAATGCCCCTTTCACTTTGAAAATAATATGAAATTTTCAGTTTCTGTTTATTATCTCCCCAACAGTACAACACATTCAACTCAAATTAGACATATGGATATGTTTTTGGAATGCCCAGGCCAAGTTTGAATTTGGTCATGGTTCAATGATTTTTGGCAGAGTAATGCCCCTTTCACTTTGAAAGTAATATGAAATTTACAGTTTCTGTTCATTATCTACCCAACAGTGTTACATATTCAACTCAAATTTGACATATGGATATGTCAAAGGAATGGGCAGGTCAAGTTGGAATTTGGTCATGGTTCGATGATTTTTTGGCAGAGTTATGTCCCTTTCACTTTGAAAATAATATAGATACATCTTAGGAATAAGCAGTTTAAGTTTGAATTTGGTCGTGGTTCAATGATTTTGGACAAACTTATCTTTCTTGAATGTTGGAAAAATTTTGAACTTTCAGTTTCAGCACTCATACTTTTGTGGAAATATATGTAGCCATTATTTTGGCTACAAATATAAAATATGCTATTTTCAAAAGGTTAAGACTGAATAATTTCAGTGCCTTCAACATTGTATGAAAATGGTTTGTGTTAACATTGAAAAGTTTTAAGGGCTTTGAACTGCAAATGAAAAAAATAATTTGTGCAAACAAATTTGGAACTAAATATTATAACATCTGAAATTTTGGCTGCATGCGGGTGCATCCGTGGCATGATGACACATTTCTAGTTTTCATTATGTTTTGCAAGACTTGCATTGATAAAATCATAATCTAGGATAAACTTGTTCATGACCACCTGAATAAATATTAAGTTTTAAAGTTTGGCTAATGTCATAACTGATGTAAAATCACTTTTCATAAGCATGAAGAACCCTATATAGATTTACATTTAAAATGCATATATGGTTACTCTCATTTATTTTGAAAGTACTTAAGATTTGCACTAGCCTAATTAATGAAGACAATGTTTGTATTTTAGTTGCAGATACGTGTAGTTATATAAACCTAGTAGTGAAACATTCCTATCTCGTACATAATTATTACTATAACATTTACATATTGAATACTAGGACACATGCCCTCTCTTATTTAGTGCTCAGCAGGTCTCTGCCATTTCCCCTTTTATTGAAAAAAATGTCTGTCTTTGGGTCAAATTGTTTTTTTCAAAATTTTAATTAACTTTGCCTCATGCGGGGTAAGGGAGGCAAGACATACAGCTCAAATTTAATTTAGACTTTGTAGTTACTTCCCTTGCACAATCAATCTTAATGTTAGTAATTTTATGTTTGGATATCTGTCTTGTTCACTGGCATTCAAATTTCCTAAAATTTACAGTATCAGCTTTACCAAGACTCGTTTAATATTCAGTATATTTATTGTATATCTGACCAGACAGGAACTTTTGTTATGTATGAGATGGTTCCAGCTAGTTTACATTTTTATTTCCTTGTTGGTTTCTATAATTTCCTTTTCTGAATCATTTAAATGAACACCCCTTGCCCTTGTACCCTGTCCTGTTTTTGTTTGGTGTCCTGCTGGGCTCCATGTCGGTGGTGTGTGTTGCTGGGTCATTGATACAATGTATTGTTTTTCATATTTTTTGGACTCAGGTATAAAATCAGGCATGAAATAATGCATTGAGGGGCAGCTGATGTCTTTTCTGGTAATGCTGGCAATTTAACTGTGTCTTCCTGACATTACAGATCAATTTAACCTTTCAGCTTTCAGCCAACATTGATGGTATAGCTTGAGATGAATTTTTGGAAGACATGAAAACTGTTTGCATATACTAAACATATACATGTATGTGTGTATACTATACAATCAACTTGGCATGTGTAACAAGGGAGACAAATGCAGTCTGAAAATGCAGGAAAGGAAAACAAGTTGTTTCCCTTAGATTATTCAGCCAATATTTTTTTTTGTTTTTTTTTGTTTTACGTCACATCGACACAGTATAGGTCATATCGCGACATTCCAGCTTTACTGGTGGAGGAAGACCTCATGCCCTTCATGTATAAATGAATATGAATGTTCACTTTATGTTTACTTTAAGGTGTTTTGATATGATAAATTGATTTTCTTAAGACACAATTTTTTAAGTGTTTTCCAACTTATCTGGTGCAATAGATTTACACTGTTTTAAATAAGTAATCATGAATTTTGAGAAAGTAAATTTACTCTGGACACCATGTTTGAAGTTTTCTCAAATTTACTTCAATTTGGAACTATCCATTCATAAACTTTCAATATCAATTTTAAAATACAAGAAATGAGCTGTCTAGAGTGAAGATTCTTGTCAGACAGTACACATTTAAAATAAGGTATGAAGTAACCTCCAATGAAAGGAGGTGATTTCCCAATGGTATAAAAATATTGTTTTATACCAGACTGTGATATAAAAATTTCATATTGATTCAACACCTTTTTTTCCTCAGAACATTGCAATTCTTCTCAGAAAAATCCAAACGAAAAACAATAGGTCTGTTAATGTTATGTTTTTCTTGCTGAGAAATATATGCAAAGAATAAATCATAACATTAAAGAACTTTTTCTTTCTTTTTTGTTAAAATTACCAAAAGAGAGCATTTTGCAGTTTAAACTGTGAAGATGGAAGTCCCTAGATTTGGCACATATTTTTACCATATTCTGATATATGATGAAAACACTGTAAGAGCTACACATGTACATGTTTAATTATTAATAAACATCTAATTACAGGTCTACATAATTAAATGCATAAGTCAGTGGTTGTTTTTTTTTATTTATTTATTTTTTTTTTTTTAAATGATCAATAAGTGGTTTCCAAAATGTTGAAAGTTAATGGACTTTTCTTTTTTTGATGTTAAAATATTCATAGTGTTACAAGGTGTATGATATTTATGTTTAAATCTCCTGGGATTCTATTCTACAATTAAAATTTAAATTTGCAAATGGATTGTCAGTAACCTATCCTAGTCATTAAAATGTTAGTTTAAAAAAAAATCAATTACAGTATCACTATATTTATCACATAAACCACAGCACAGGAGTGTAATAAACCCATTTTATACAAAAAAAAATATTGCACTTGTGTAAAAACACTTTGATGTGATGTTGTCTCCGAGATTCAGTACTAAAATTATACATGTAGAACTTATTGAATAAAACAACATTATCCTCGCCACAAGCTCGCTCACTTTCTTCTGTTTTAAAAAATGCTCTAAATCTATTATGTAACCATTTTTAGCTCGATTATTCGATAAGAATAAGTAGAGCTATTGTAGTCACCCAAGCGTCGGTGTCTGCGTCAGCGTCCGCGTCGGCGTAACCACTTATGTTAATGTTTTTGTGATACCTCAAATATTTTCAAAGTCCATTGACATATGGCTTTGAAACTTTGCACACTTGTTCACCATCATGACCCCAACCTGTTAACAGGAGGAGGTAACTCTATCAAGCATTTTGACAGAATTATGCCCCTTTTTCGACTTAGAATTTACGTTAAAGTTTTTGTAATACCTCAAATATTTTCAAAGTTCATTGACATAAGGCTTTGAAACATGTTGAAATTTTATACTCTTCTTTGAGAGCATAATAGGACTCTCTCCAAGGCCTATGACTGTAATATGGATTTAAAGAAAAAAATTTGCCTTTTTCTTTACTGAGAAAATTTTACCTTTTAATCAAGGCTATTTTTACTCTATTTTTACTATCAAGCACTAAGAATAGTCAAGTGTTGCTGTCCTACCGACAGCCCTTGTTTGAACACTTATTTGATATTTATATAGAATTAAAAATTATGGATTTCTGAGGCATTATGTGCCTTTAAAGAATTTTTCATTTACAGTAAACTTCTAAACTGTGTCAGTATATTTCATGATGATTTGTAAAACACATCTTTTGAACACTGAGAGCTTTTGAATTATTCAATATGTCGTCATATTTAAGTTGGTGAAGTGTAAAATTTGAGAAAAGTTACGGTTGATGCATGGATTCTAGTGTAATGTGAAATTTGTTTTGAGAACTTAAGAAATAGGGATGAAATATTTAATATTGATTATTTATAATAATTAAATTGTGACTATATGAGAACTGATTTTTTTGTTAGTTGCTCAATTTATAGTTACAACCAGGTATTGTGAATCATTTAAAGTACACTTAACGAAACTTATAAGTACTCCGACCAATTTTTTATTATATTGTGTTAGAATTACTATAACTAGTCTAAGTCGATACTGTATAAACTTTAAACATTAAAACGGGACTCGTCCGTAAACAAGACTTGCACCCAGTCAGCACGTGTAAATCGTAAATGTGCTCTTGCCCAACGTACACGTGCAAGTCGATGGTTTCTGCTAAGTACTATACCACGGAATGGTCTTCTTGCACGTAGTCCTGCAGATCTGAGGCGATTTCAAACGGTAGTGTCACTAATTGGTCGTCTGTGGGTGCCGACTGTCGCCTTTGATGTTTCGTCCGATGTGCACCTCCGCTGACGGAGATGTGTTAAAACAATGAATCTATCTTGAGCACGTGTTGTTGCTCTACCACGTGGCAGTCTTGGGAGATTGGCGATACTTCCGGTTCGTCTGTATTTAGCTAGGAGCTTAGTATTGCTTCTCTTCTGTACATGCATTGCACGGGCTACCTTAATAAAATAAATTATATCAAAGTCAAGAAATTCGATACACAACAAACCTATAGCAAAAGTATATTTTGAAAAAGCGCAATAAATAAACAAAATTGCGTGTTTGAAATTCATACCTCTGCATGCGATGCGCCGCCCTGTAATAGCCCAATGGCAATTCCTCTTTGTTGCAGCGACATTTTGGCCATTTTGTGTTTTTATGTTAGGCACATCAATAAACTAACAATTTGCATCAAAATACACAATGTGGGCATCTTGCACGAAATGCACGAGTCCATTTTCAGGTTTTTGCATGTGACCGCTATATTGCATTTCGGATGATTGATTTTGTTTTAAAATCATTCATGCAGTCGGAAAGTAGAGTCAGTACACATTTTCAACATTGATTTGGTATATATTTTGAAAACCGGAGTTTTCCTGCAAGTTTGAAATCGGAGTACTTATAAGTTTCATTAAGTGTATATAAAGCTACATATTAAATCTTTTTTATAAGTAATATAACATAACAATATATGAGGGATTTTTCTTTGAGAAAAAAGTGCTTACTTTACATTAAATTTTCTGTCATAGATATAAGTCGAAAATTTTCAGTTTATAACATGTGATCACAAATAATCATTCTGTGGCTCTGCAGATTGTGCCAAAGGGGTCCGACACATATTGGGACTCTATATAAAATTTTGGTCCCAATATTTTTTCTCAAATTGCTTGTGTAAGTTAATTACACTATATATGAACACACCCAAGTGTGTCGGACCCCTTTGGACTGTGCTACATGTTCACTTATTAATTTTCAGATTTAAATAAAATACTTACAAATTACATCCAGAATCAAGTGATGGTATCTGTTGCATTGGAATGTGAAAAAAACCCACAAAGTTTGTCTTTGCTTCATTGAGCTTTAGTTAATACAGATATTTTTCATTGCATCAGGTGTTAATTAGATGCTAACTAGACCATTTAGTTTGATTCAGGGTTTAATGGCAAGTCTATTGGCCCAGAACAGCAGTACGTCAGTCTCAGCATAATTCAACCCTTAACCTGCTGAATTTCTTAAATGGAATCATCCCTCCTCCAGTTTTGGAACTGTCCATTATATTTTTAGGGATATCAAGATGAAAACTTCAAGTTTGTCTGACCTGACTCTGTACTGGTTGCAAAGGATAATATCACTTTTTTTAGTCCCACCAGGTAATCATGATATCCATTAAATTAATATTATAATGAACTATTTCAAACTATTAAAAGGAAGGTAAAGGGGTAAACATCAAAAGGATTTAAAAACATCTTATTTAAATACTGTTGAGTCAACTGTAGTTTAACTCGTAAGGCTTATAACTTCAGCTTTTTTCATGAATAATGTTCAACAAGTGTAGGAAAGATCTATATACAGTATACAGATTAAACATGAACTTATTTTGATGAATAAACTGCTCACCAGTGCAAAAATTATGCTATAAGCGTATATGTGCTCAGTTAAGGCACTCTAAGTGGAAGGAACTCATCAGGTTTTGGTATCCTGAGAGTATTTCTGGAGAGTTTCATGTGTTCTGTGGGATTTAGCAATTTTTATGCCGATTATCATTACTTAGACTGGGATTCAGGCGTGATTTCTGCTTATTTATAACATAGTTTTTGCTTATTCATAACATACATGCTATTTCGTATTTGTTTGTGTTTTTCATAGTATCAACAATGTTGATTTGCAGAACAGAAGCACATAAAAAAATCAACAGACTGTAACCCAGGCTTATCTTTACTGTGTTACACATACAAAGCTGTGTGGACACTTCAGTTGGTTTTACACTAATTTTTGTTGAGTGACACTTATCTGTTTTCTTTATAAAATTGTTTAGAATTGTACAGCATGTATGTAATAAGATTTGATTATTTTTGTCTCTGTTAAATTATGTTTAATTATTTTTTCTGTATAAGATTTGTTTAATCACAATTTTTATATTGAGCATAATTATACTGACTGATAATTCCTGTCTTCATGAGATTGTGTTGATTATTCAAATGTCTTTGAGATTGTGTTGATTATTCAAATGTCTTTGAGATTGTGTTGATTATTCCAATGTCTTTGAGATTGTGTTGATTATTCCTATATCTTTATGGGATTATGTTCATTATTTCAATGTTTTTTTATGGGACTGTGTTGATTATTCCTGTCTTTATGATATTGTGTTGAATATTCCTGTCTTTGATTACTGCAGTCTTTATGAGATTGAGTGCCTTTATGAGATAAATTGTGTTGATTATGTCTTTATTCATGAGTTTCAGTTGATTATTTCTGTCTTCATGAGATTGTGTTTATTGTTTCTGTTGTTTTTTTTGAAATTGTGTTGACTTTTTCTGTTTTGACTAATTTGTGTTGACTATATTACTGTTGACCTGAAATTGTGTTGATAATACTTCTTTAATTAAATTATGTTGACTATGGATCTATTTGTCTAAATTAAATTGTGTTAAGTACTACATCATTTTGGTGAATATAAAGTTGTTTTTTCTTCTTGTTTATTTTTTAAAAATATTTTAGGATTTGTATATCATTTTCTCTGGTTACAGCAGATTTACACAGACAACATAAATATAATTCTGTGTCACAGAAATGTAGGGGAAAATAGTCAACAGTAAAATAAATGTCAACAAAATAGAAAAGAATTCGATCAGATATAAAAATTATTGTTCTGCAAAAGTATTTTTCTTGGCAATCTTGCTATCAAGTAGAGAAATAAAACATTATTATTTGTCATCAGCAACAAGTCTTGTATGTTAATGTATAAAGCACAGTGGTAATAAATATGTAATATTGCGGACAGGGTTGCTTTTAACGTTCTGTATAAAATGTGTGAACATCGGCCTATGAATGCTAAATGATATTGACCAGGCCTGTATAGTTATTCCTTTATGCAGAATAATCCCCCAAATAAACTAGACTTACCTTGAGTCGACGTTTGGTTGGGATTCTATGTAGTCATACAGCAACTGGAGGGATCAAATGAGATGTGCGCATACCGTGACCGAGAACATTCAGTATTTAAAGCATTAAGCAAAATAATTTTTGCTTCAATAAAAATAAAAAACTAAATGCAAAATGCATTAAAGAATGTGTCACACACATTCAGGGAGGGATGGGCGGGCATTTGATCCCTCCAGTTGCTGTATGACTACATAGAATCCCAACCAAACGTCGACTCAAGGTAAGTCTAGTTTATTTGGGGGATTCTATTACGTCATACCAACTGTCCGTCTCAAATGAGACTTTAAAGCAAATAGCAAAAATTTTTTGCATGTAAACACAATGAACGGAAAAAATAAACATTCACATACCAACACGATTCATTCCGTCAATCCTGTGAACACTGCAGTTTCGTAAAGACTATCTTTAATAGGTTTATCGTAGTATTTTGCAAAAGTTGCTTCATTTGACCAACCTGCTACTTTCATGATCTCTTTAATTGGAATTCCAAAACATTTAGCTCTTGATACAGATGCTCCTCTTATACTATGAGATTGAAATCTTTTAATGTCAATGCCTGATAAAAACGTAACTGATTTTAGCCATCTACTTATAGTTGTAGAAGTAACAGCTTTATGTGGTTTCATATAACTGACAAAAAGTCTTGATTCACTTCCTCGAATATGTTTAGTCCTGTTTTATGTATTCAAGAAAACACTATACACACATAACCTCCTATCTGGAGTATATTTTTTCAATTGAAGAACTGGATTATCTCTGCCTTTCTTAGACTGTTTTAAAATAACCCGCAATAATTGTACAGTAATTGAATCCTGATCTTTGCCTTAGACCATCAATAGTTATTAAACTTAATGAATGAGACCGACTTGCTTGAGTCAGAGCTATTAACATAGCTAACTTCCAAGTTAGCTGTTTCAAAGACAACGTATCTACTGGTGACAATGTCTTTAAGTAACACAGTACCTTTGAAACATCCCAAGTTTCATTATATTTACTTTTTGGTGGACATAAATTAAACACACCTGTCATAAATTTAACCACTAAAGGATGAGCACCTGCTGTAAAACCATCTTCAGTAATACATAATGAAGATAATGCACTTCTAGCTGTATTTAGACTATCATACTTGTAACCCGAATGGAATAAATCTGTCAAAAAACTTATAATATTGTCTACAGTAACTTGAAATTTATCAATTTTCCTTTTACTACAGAATTCCACCCATTTGTGGATATACGATGAATATTGTTTTTTGGTGGAATGTCTCCACGATGCCATGATGATGTCGGTAGACTCTGATGAAATCTGTCTACTTTGGAACAATTCCCTGACAAACGACATACCATTAAGTGTAGATGACCTACTAGTGGATGAACTTTCTTTGTATTTTGCAGAATAAGTGTGTCTGTAGTCACTTTCAAAACATAAGGTACTTCTATTAACAACTGCATTACTGCTGGGATACCAATACTGTGTTATCCAAAGAGGTGCCACCAGTATCATTTCCCCTTTGTCTTCTCTCAGTTTCTGTACTGTTCGACCAACTAAACTGAAAGGAGGAAATGCATAAATTAATACATCTGACCAAACAAAGAAAATGCATTAATTGCCTCCGCTTCTGGATCAGGTTTCCAGGAAACAAATCGATCAACTTGTTTATTCAATCTAGAGGCAAACATGTCAATTATTGGCACTTCAAATAATTTTACAATTTGTTTAAAAATATTTCTGTTAAGTTGCCATTCAACATTTTCATTGAAATTTCTACTTTGAAAATCTGCCTCATTGCTAATACCTGGAATGTGTGTAGCAGAAAGCCATATATTTTTCTTTAAACACCAAAGCCATATTTTCTTTGGCATATTTATTACAAAGTTCAGATTTTATACCACCTTTATTCATGATTATAAGAAACAACACAAGTATTATCTGTATAAATTTTTACATGAATGTCTTTTCTGTGCAAACAAAAAGATTTTGACAGCATGGCAAACTGCTAACAATTCGAGAACATTAATATGAAAAACAGATTCTAGAGAGGTCCATCTACCTCCTATTTTGTTCCATTACAAATACCTGCCCAGCCAACTAAACTTGCATCCGTTGTAATAGTCAAATCTGGATTGCCATGACTAATATGTCTTTTTTCGGTGGCTAGATTGTCAATCCACCACTTAAGTTCTCCCTTCATTTCATCTGATATAATCATATATGCATTGTAATTTCCTTTATTTTTTTTTAATGCCAAAATTTTTTCATTCTCAATTTGTCTATAAAACAAAGGACCATTTTTCTGACAGCTGAAAAGGTAGAAATCATAAGGCCTATAACCCTCGCAACTTGCTGAATTTTTTCCTTTTTCTGTCTATACAACATTTTGCATTCTTGGACAACTGTTTGAACTTTATCTAACAGTAAAGTAAAATCAATCATATTGATGGAATCAATATCATTTCCCAAAAATGTAATTTTATTAGTTGGGATAAGAATAGATTCTGGGGATGAACAATAAACCCTAATTTCCCCATCAAATTAACTGTATCTGTTATATTCAGATGACATTCATCACATGTATCTCCAAGAAGCAGAGAATCATCAATAAACCCTGAATAAACATGTCCAAGCATGCGAAGTGATGCATAAACTGGCTTCATCAACTTTGTAAAAATTCTTGGGGCACAAGAAATACCATTAGGCAGGCATACATATTGAAAAATTTTCCCATCTTTTTGAAATCTTAACTTAACTTGTTGTTCCTTAGCTATGGGAACTGAATAATATGCATGTCTTAAGTCTACACTTGCAAAGAAACAATTAGGTTTTACCAGTTTAAGGGCAGACTCAAATGTCTCCATTTTAAAATGATGATAAACAATACTCTCATTTAATAATTTAAGATTTAATATCATTCTAAACTCGTCATTCTTCTTTTTGACTAAGAAAATTGGAGAAATAAATTCATTTTCATGATGATCAACTTCAATCAAAACTTTCATATCAATCATTTTATTAGCTCGACTTTTCTATGAAAAGGGGAGCTATCCTACTCGCCCCGGCGTCGGCGTCACCGTCGGCGTTGGCGTCACACCTTGGTTAAGTTTTTCGTACCACCCCACTTTATTTCAGAAGTATTACAAGTATGGCTTTGAAACTTACCATACTTGTTCACCATCATAACCTCCATCTACAGACAAGAGTACATAACTCTGTCAAGGTTTTTGACAGAATTATGGCCCTTTTTTGACTTTAGAAAGTGTATTGAGCTTGGTTAAGTTTTTGTACCACCTCACTTTATTTCAAAAACCATTGGAGGTATTGCTTTGAAACTGACCATACTTGTTTACCATCACGACCTTCATCAACAGACAAGAGGACATAACTCTGTCAAGGTTTTTGACAGAATTATGCCCCTTTTTGACTTAGAAAATACATTGGAATATGGGTAAAATCCACTTATTGCCTTAACCCTTTGAGATACTTGCTTTGAAACTTTTAAATGCTATTTCACATCATTACCCCCATCTGTACGCAAAGAGAAGGTAACTCTGTCAAGGATTTGTTTTAAAAATTAAGGCCTTTTATCGACTTAGAATCTTGGTTAAGTTTTTTAGTACCAGTCCACTTTTTGACTGAACTGTTTGAGATATTAATTTGAAAGTTGGAATACTTGTTTACAATCATGATTCCCCAAACATGTCCAGGAGAAGGTAATTCTGTCAAAGATTTTATTTGAATTATGGCCCTTAACTGTCAATGTTTTGTATTATAGGCAAGCACTAAAAAACTTAAAAAATCTAAAAAAATTCATTCCTATCCACTTGTTCACTTTACCATAAATTATGTCATATAAACATTGCTGTAATATTCAAGGGTATCAAACAAGAGATTCTTGTATTGCCTTTTACTGCAAAAACTTTTTTTATTGGCAAGCAATAAAAAAGTCGAGCGCGCTGTCTTACGGACAGCTCTTGTTTATTTCTTGATCAATAATTTTACTTTCATTTTCACTGAAATTATTCCTTGTACATACGTAATTGACAGGATCATGCCCTTCTAAAAATTCAATATGACAATGCTTAACTATGTCTAATATATTTTCATCACTTGTCAATTTTCTCCAATTTTCTTCAAATAATTTCAATCTACCTGCCTGAAAAATATTACTGACCTGATTTACTTGTTCTTGTACCCCACACGGGAGTTTTTTGGTGGTGGAACGACTGAAGAAACCATGACCTGGCCTAAAATAAACCTCTGCCAGTACCACGAGAAAACATGCCTGGCCGACCACTACGTCTTCTACCAAACGGCCTAAATGAAGGATTTCTTCCAACATCTCTACCAATTTTACTAATGTCCTGGATATCCTTCACACTTTTGTTAATATCATCACCATACAGGTTTTCTGTAAACGGTAGGCTTGCAGAAGTCAAAGGGTAATATCGTGGATCTAAATCCGAACGATGACATTCCTTCCTCTTGTTGTTAATGAGTTTGTTTGACTGCCCCAACAAAGCAAGGGCATTTGTGCCCCATTCAATTGACTGGGTATCTAATTTTTCCCCTTCTTTATCCAACAATTTAGTAATGTTTATAGCAGCTTTCACAACAACATTTTGTATGGCTTGAAATTTCACATCGTCAGACTGTGATTGGGGTTTCAACAAACGTCATATGCAACCGTTCACCTTAGTTTTCACCAATGACTCACAATTAACGGGTCTGTGAATTTCTTTAATAATGTTTGACAAAGAATCATCAGCAATACCATTGCGGAAAGAATTGTTTACAAAAGTAGCAAGATCGTCATTTATTTCAGTGTCACATTTTTCCGCACTCTGAAATTTGTCACACAAATTCCTAAATATGTCACTCTCATTACAAACCCGCTTGCGTGGTGGCTGGGAATCTTCACCAGACTCACTGACATTGGACAAGACGCTGTGACTGTCAGAAAACCCATCATTACAACTGTCGTCAGGATAACAATATTCATCATATTCAACATATAAATCGTCTACCCTTTTTGATAAACTTTCAAGTTTAGAACCTTGTTTTTGTTACGTTAGTGTTTAGTTCTTGCAAATTTTAATGACTTCGTCATTTATTTTCTCAGGTGGTTTGACTTTTCTGAGTGGACACTTTACTACGAGACTCATTTTTACGACCCTTCGGACGCAACAGATTTACTTGACGAAAAAAAAACCCCAAAACAATTTATCAGGTTGTTTATCGACATCTTTAGTCATGTTAGAACCAGAAGTTCCTTGATTTATTACTTTTCTTCCCGACGTAGAGGCATCCGCCATCTTGAAAAGCACATGGAATGAAAATCTCAAAGCCGAAAGAAAAACTGAAGTTTATGCCTCGCATAAACAAAATATATCAAGAAAAGAAATTAAATTGATACTGTAAAAATACAATATCTAATTTATCAGAAAATATGAAATAAAATAGATTAACCGCATTAATCTAGGAATAGAGATTATAACTCTCGGTCTAATAAACGAACCACGTCCGTTCGGTACGGTATCAAAATGCGTACTGAATGTTCTCGGTCACGGTATGCGCACATCTCATTTGAGACGGACAGTTGGTATGACGTAATAGAATTGAAAATGATATTTCTGGAACTCTCTCCCGCAAAATTGTAGAAAATGACGCAAGTGTTCTGGAAGTGTTTTCAGCTCACAGACCTCTTTGATTAATAAACTGCCTTGCTAAGTTACAAGGATTCAATGCCTTGTGTAGCATTCAGGAACTTGGAAACTCGTCAATTTTTGTAATAACTGATTTTTTTCTACTTTGAATTTGAAACTGTCCATTCCAAGTTACAGGGGTTTCAATGTCAAAATACAAAAATTGACCTTAAAGGGATATTCAGTCAAAATTATGACAAAAATATTAAAATGATCTTATGTACTCAAATCACGTTAAAATGACTTTTCTTGAACTTTCAGCATGAATTTCTGTTTAAATACTATATATTTTGGGTTTGAAGCGTAAATATATCTATATATTTTGAACAAAATTTAGACGCCAATAGAATCACCAAATAGTTTTAAAACAAGTCAGGTGACTAGAACAGACCATTGAAGTTACAATAACAGATATTGTGGATATTGTATGATTGAAGCAAGCCTAAGTCATACATTTGACATTTTCTTTAACGTTTCCAGAGTTCATTTTGACAACTATTGTTAAATGCTAGCGCTCCTAAACCTGACCCACGCGGGTCAAGTTAGGAAACCACCAATTTAATTCTTTATATGGAGAAAAGTTTGTGTTCCTTTGACTGTCATAATATACTTATTTTGAGGGCTTTACAGAATAATGAATGAAAAAATTCAAAACTAAGAAATGAAAATTTTTGCCTGTGTCTCCCTTTAAATTGTCCAGGTGTTTTAATACTTGGCCAAGCCGCCACTTAATATTGCTTGCCAATTAAAAAAAATAAAATAAGAAAACAGTTTTATTACTAAAATTTATGTCATTTAGTCACATTGTAATTATCTTTACTTGTTTTAACTTACAATATTCATAATAGTTTACAATAATTACTAAGTTATTTAATTGGACAATTTTCTTTGACAGCTGTCATTCTCATGACATAGACATAGTTATAGTGCCAACTTGGCACTTATTTTATAAATTATAGCATGCTTATATTCTAGAAAGAATGCAAATTATCAATAGTTATATTCAAGAAATGTTTGTATGAATATTCTTATATTCTATGTTTGGGATTGTGGAAATACTTCAATCTTGTAAAAATTTTGTAAAATTTTCACTTTTCATAACCCTTACTTTGCTTTTCCTAAATGTTGGGTTTAAAAAAAATAAGTGGTGAATTTTAGCAATTAATTTTTAAAAATTATTACAGAAATTTGTTTAAATTTCTTTTTTTTGTGTTTAAAAATATTTTTTTTTTAAAAATTTTTGTAGTTTTTAAAATTGCATGTGTTCTTTATTATTGTCCCCGATGAATTCAATATTTCCTTTTTTTTATATGTAACAAAATTTGGGCCCCAAAATTAAAATTTAAAAAAGTTATTGTTGGAAAAAATAAAAGCATAATGGTAAAAAGGTGTTTGCTGCAAAGAGATTATAAATTCAAGGGATTTAAATACTTGGGTCATTTAGGGGCCATTAAAAAAAAACAAAAGTATTTTGGAAAAGGTAAAACCAAAATTTTTAAAATTTTTAACAGGGGAAAAATTTTAAGCAAAAACAACTTTTTTTTTAAAGTCAGTTTGAAACAAAACCACTCTCTGAGTTAAAAGTATTAACATAGAAAATAAAATATTTTGATGATTTGAATCAAATAAAATACTGATCTGGCATAATAGTTAGATAATAATTTTGATTTCTGACATCCTTGAGTATTACATTGGTCTGTTCACCAAAGTTTTCCTATTTCACCATCATTGGAGTTGGTTGCATGCTGGGTAAATCTGGTCTAATCTTTTGCATTATGGGTCAAAGGAGTTCATACTATTACCGAGGTATATGATTATTGCCAGAGGTAGTAGTTATGCCTTTACCAGTAATAATGATATTTTTCCTATAATTTCTAAGAAAAGGAGTTTCTGGAGACACCATGTTATTTTGCTGACAGGTAGGCTATTATATCTGGCTTGACCACTACAGTTTGCTGTCATGTTAAGTGGGTGTTGCATAGGAAATTTATTACGGTGATTGTCACAAACAGGAAACAAGTCTCTTCTCATTAATTTCTGTTTCCAACAAGTCAAGTTCAATTAATTACACTGTCACAAATAAAGCTGTTCTTTATTATAGAACAGAGTTTTATAGAGATATTCAGAAGTCAAGCGTTAATTGTTTTTTTATCTTCCCTTTTTTTTATATCTCAAACATAGATACATTGAACAATATTTTTCAAGGAGCTAAATTTTACTTACCAGAGTGTAAACATTGCTGATTGCATCAAGGTAGTGTAAAATCTTGGTTATTATTAAATTTTGCAATTTACCACTTACAAAGATGCTGTTTTAGATCCTATAATAATTGTTGAAATGCAATCACCATTTGTAGGCAACTTATAACCGATTTTGACAGAATAATGCCCCTTTTTACTTTTGGTTGGCACCTCACTTTTCACTGAATCCTTTGAGTTAATGTTTTAAAAAAATGTTAATATTGTTTATATATGATCATCACCGACATCAGTTTGTTATTCTTGATTCTGACATAATTATTTCACTTTTTTGACATCCATGTACAAATTATAAAATCAGAAATAGTTTAATGTGTTGTGTTAAACCTTACCACACTAAATATCGTAAATAGACTTGTCCAACCTTTATTCTGGACAAAACCATTAATTATTTTAAGGGAAAAATTCAAAACATATATATAACATATATTGACTTTAATAGTAAACAGTGCAGACTATGATCAAAATTGTCACATGGGGTAGATTCAGTTGCCACTAAGAGTATAAAGGTTTTGATTAATTTCACTTTGCTAGCTAAAATAATTGGAACTAAGGAAATTTAGATCAATTATTGTCACTCTGTTTGAGCTATACAATCCTTATTAATTTGATAATCTGTATCAGTGGTTAAAGGTTGGAATCTGTGTCAGTTGTTAAAGGTTGGCATCTGTGTTGGTTGTTAAAGGTTGGAATCTGTGTCAGTTGTTAAAGGTTGGAATCTGTGTCAGTTGTTAAAGGTTGGCATCTGTGTCAGTCGTTAAAGGTTGACATCTGTGTTGGTTGTTAAAGGTTGGCATCTGTGTCAGTTGTTAAAGGTTGGAATCTGTGTTGGTTGTTAAAGGTTGGCATCAGTGTCAGCTGTTAATGGTTGGAATCTGTGTCAGTTGTTAAAGGTTGGAATCTGTGTCAGCTGTTAATGATTGGAATCTGTGTCAGTTGTTAAAGGTTGGCATCTGTGTCAGTTGTTAAAGGTTGGCATCTGTGTCATTTGTTAAAGGTTGGCATCTGTGTTGGTTGTTAAAGGTTGGCATCTGCATCAGCTGTTAAAGGTTGGCATCTGTGTCAGTTGTTAAAAGTTGGCATCTGTGTTTTGTTGTTAGAGGTTGGCATCTGTGTCAATTGTTAAAGGTTTGGCATCTGTGTCAGTTGTTAAAGGTTGGCATCTGTATCAGTTGTAAAAGGTTGGCTCTGTTGTCAGTTGTTAAAGGTTGGCATCTGTGTCAGTTGTTAAAGGTTGTCATCTGTGTAAGTTGTTTAAAGGTTGGCATCTGTGTAAGTTGTTAAAGGTTGTCATCTGTGTTGGTTGTTAAAGGTTGGCATCAGTGTCGGTCGTTTAAGGTTGGCATCTGTGTCAGTTTTTTAAAGATTGGCATCTGTGTTGGGTTTTGTTAAGTGTTGGCATCAGTGTCGGTTGTTAAAGGTTTGGCATCTGTATCAGTTTGTTAAAGGTTGGCATCTGTGTAAGTTGTTAAAGGTTTGGCATCTGTATCAGTTGTTAAAGGTTGGCATCTGTGTCAGTTTGTTAAAGGTTTGGCATCTGTGTCAGTTGTTAAAGGTTGTCATCTGTGTAAGTTGTTAAAGGTTGGCATCTGTGTTGGTTGTTAAAGGTTGGCATCAGTGTCGGTTGTTAAAGGTTGGCATCTGTGTCAGTTGTTAAAGGTTGGCATCTGTGTAAGTTGTTAAAGGTTGTCATCTGTGTTGGTTGTTAAAGATTGGCATCAGTGTCGGTCGTTAAAGGTTGGCATCAGTGTCGGGTTGTTAAAGGTTGGCATCTGTGTCAGTTGTTAAAGATTGGCATCTGTGTCAGTTGTTAAAGGTTGGCATCTGTGTTGGTTGTTAAAGGTTGGCATCTGTGTTGGTTGTTAAGTGTTGGCATCAGTGTCAGTTGTTAAAGGTTGGCATCAAAGTGTCGGTTGTTAAAAGGCCTGGCATCTGTGTTGGTTGTTAAGTGTTGGCATCAGTGTCAGTTGTTAAAGGTTGGCATCTGTGTTGGTCATTAAAGGTTGGCAATCAGTGTCAGTTGTAAAGGCTGGCATCTGTGTTGGTTGTTTAAGTGTTGGCATCAGTGTCAGTTGTTAAAGGTTGGCATCTGTGTTGGTCATTAAAGGTTGGCATCTGTGTTGGTTGTTAAAGGCTGGCATCTGTGTTGGTTGTTAAGTGTTGGCATCAGTGTCAGTTGTTAAAGGTTGGCATCAGTGTCGGTTGTTAAAGGCTGGCATCTGTGTTGGTTGTTAAGTGTTGGCATCAGTGTCAGTTGTTAAAGGTTGGCATCAGTGTCAGTCGTTATAGGTTGGAATCTGTGTCGGTTGTTAAAAGTTGGAATCTTTGTCGGTTGCTAAAGGTTGTCATCAGTGTAATTGTACAGTGTTGTCATCCGTATCAGTTGTGTTAGCATCAATGTCTGTTGTTCAATGTTAGCATCAATGCAGGTTGTTAAGTGTTGGCATCAGTGTCAGCATAACACTGGTTAAACTTTATATCTTATCAGCCAGAAAGATATTTGTTTGTAATTTTTACACATGGCTTTACTATAGCATTGATTTTCACTGAATTACGGCCATTTGTGAACTTTCAAAATATTCCTAGATTATTCTTTAAATGCAAGCTTTTACAATTTGTTCCTTACAATAAAATTAAACTTGCTAAGAGTAAACAGTTTGTTCCCTAAAATTCTAGTGTTTCTGTAAAACTAATCATCTGCAGAACCTGACTTTCATATAATTTTTTTTTGTATGACATCAACAGTCGAGTCATCATCATCATAAGAGTGTTTTTTTCCCCCACAAATCAAATAAATACTAGATATCAGAATGATATTTATTGTCAATTGTTGCATTTGTCTGATTGTTTCAATTTGTCACCATTTTTGGCATGCAATCATCGTCATGATAATTATGTTGCAAAAATGACCAGGTCTGAAATTTCATCTGAAATTGCCTGATTCAGTTGATTTGTATGAGATCAAAGTGGGTTGATAAAGTTTGTTAAATGATATCATTATGATCTCCTAATGGGATGAAAAGACAATTCAATTTATTTATTTCATTAGCAGCAATTGAAATTAATTGTTCAGTCTGAAAGTGTTGATAAATATTGCATGAGTTATTAGTTTAGGAATAAAACTGATATATTTTTATGAGAAATGCATTTCATTAGATTGGATAGATTTATCAACACGATTTAGATCTAAAATTAAAAAATTGTTCAAATGTGATGGTAGATCTTTTTGTAGATAAAAATATGGAGGATTAAGTCATACTTTTGTTAAGGTCACAAGGTCAAGGTCCTTCTTACATTTATCTTATCAGATCAGTCGGTAGTTTTTTCCAATATTTGAAAAAATAGGGTGAGCTTTTGTATCACTCTGGATTGGATGGCCATAAAACTTAGGTTTTTAGTTTTTTTTGTTTAATTGGTATCTACTAATCTGAAGGATTAAAATTTGTTACTGTTGATTTCTACATGTGGGGACAGGTCCCATAATCTGAAAATTTTTTTTTTCAGAGTTTGTTTCCCTTTTTTACGTCAAGCACCAGAATGTTGGGACGCTATCTTACAGACAAATTGCTTTATATCCTTCATGATAGTATAATTATATGTCTTAAAAAAGGGCAAAGTAGGTGGCTAGGTCAAAGCCTTAATGATCCTGAAATTTTGTGTTTTGCATTTGAACTACAAATGAATATTTTGAACACTTTCAAATAAAAAGTTTAATGAATGAAAGAAAAAATATTCCTCTACTGTTGATCCATATGTTATCCAGGAACACTGATACTATAATTAATAGGCCATAACTGAAATTATGTTAAAAAATATAGGTGTATTAACTTTGATTGAAATAGTCAGATAATTGCAACATTCTAAGCAGGGATACCATAATTTTAGATTTCTTGCTTTGTTGCAAATCATTTTTTTATTTTCATTTTCTTTAAATGGAAAGACAATGTTTTGTTATCCCCATATACAAATAATGGACTTCGCATCTGTCTGTAGTTTACTGGGAACCAGGCTTAAATTAAATCATGTGTAAACATTTTGTCACCACCTTAAGGGGAACTGTTTTGCATTTGGGCAAAACACATTGGTGTAAGAGCTGATGCATTGCACTGTCATAAAACATCTGCATTTTTCAATCTGTCCATTTGTTAACTTTTAGAAACTAGGAAACAAGTTTGTTTTGAAGACATTTAAATGTATATATCTCTTAAAGTTTTTTATTTTTCTTTTGATTATTTTGATTTTTTAAGTGCTATGCAGACATATGATTAATTATTACGAGCTTGTCAACACTGTCTACATATAAATATTACACATGGTGTTGGATTACTGGCACAATACGACATTGACTTAATTATACCTATCCTGTCACAGTATAAAACGAGTACTACTAGAAGTAAAAGTACGGACGTAATGGCATTTTCATGTCTTAAGGCCTTCCCCTGTAGTTTCAACAACTGTGCAGATATAGACATTTCTCTAAGTAGCATTTTATTTTGTTCTTTTTAAGGTATGCAGTGCAGAGAGTTGTCACCCCTCCTTTGCAGCCATTTCACATGGGCGTAAAACCTTAATTGCTAAAAATATCAACATTCTGATCAATGATAACTGACAAACCCTTCCTTTGCTGGAACTGAAATGAATTAGCTTTTGCCTCCAGTATAGAGCTAGTCTAGCATGCATGTCAGTGTCGTCTGACCAGGCTCTATACTATTGGTGACCAACTTGAAATTTTTATCTGGAAGACCTCCCTCAAAAAATGATAATGGACAGTTTAAATATGGTAGTTGGACTGGTCTGAATAAAGTTCAGATCTACTTACATGTACTTCTTTTATGTAGATCTGATGAAGACGGTATATACGTTTTTTTGCCTTCTTTATAATTTGGATTTCCCTGAGTGTAATTTAGGAGCTGCTGCAGATTTTAATTAGATTGGTAGCTGGACAAGTCCATTTAAGAATCAAAGGTTATACATACTTATACATGGCAGATTAAAAATCTAAGATAGTAATCATTGAACATCACCATCAGATGGAATGTGATATATTCTGTTGAGATTTATAAAATATTCATATCATTAGACACCATTTGAGAAGCAGCAGCAAAATTCTGAAAGCTAGAATATGAATTTTTAATGATGGGAGTTTTACCCTTGGGTACTTTTTGGTACTTTATCTTCTTTGTGGTAAATTGATTTTAAATTGAGCAAAAAAAAAATAATGCTAAAAATAAAAAAAACTGTAACATTTAGAACAATGAGATGTATGAAAATATTTCTGGAAATTACCTTTTATGCTTGTATATCATTTCCTTTAAAAAAAAATATATAGGTAGATTTCTCCTCAGGCAACGTTGTTTTAACTTTAAAGCAATTGAATTATTTTCTGGCACCGCATTTCTGCTTTTATCTTGTGTAAGATATATTTTAATTATAGAAGATGTATGACATTTTGTGTTGAAGGCAACACACTCACTTTCAAACTAAACAAATTTTTTTGTGCCCCCACTTTAGGGGGGGGGGGGGGGCGCATTTAGATTTACCCTTGTCTGTCCGTCCATCCATCCATCCTTCCATCCGTCCTTCTGTCCTTCCATCTGTCCGTCCGTTCTCTTTTGGGTCGCACATAACTCAAAAAGTATTTGACCTAGAGTCATGAAACTTTACAGGAATGTTGATCAGCATGCGCAGTTGTGCACCTGGGTATTTTCATGTGGATTTATTCAGTATTTTTAGAGTGATTGCCCTTGACTTAGTAAACATTTGCAATTTTCAACTTGTGTCACATGTAACTCAAGAAGGATTTGACCTAGAGTCATGAAACTTTACAGAAATGTTTATCAGCATATGTAGTTGTGTACCTGGGTATTTTTGTGTGGATTAATATAGTATTTTTAGAGTTATTGCCCTTGACTTAGTAAAATTTTGCAATTTTCAACTTGTGTCGTATGTAACTGACATAAAGGATTTGACCTAGAGTCATGAAACTTAACAGGAATGTTGATCAGCATGTGCTGTTTTGCACCTGGGTATTTTCGTGTGGATTTATTCAGTATTTCTAGAGTTATTGCCCTTGACTTAGTAAAAATTTTCAATTTTCAACTTGTGTCGCGTGTAACTCAAAAAGGATTTGACCTAGAGTCATGAAACTTTACAGGAATGTTGATCAGCATGTGCAGTGGTCATCTGGGTATTTTCATCTGGATTTATTCAGTATTTTTACAGTTATTGCTCTTGACTTAGTAAAAATTTGCAATTTTCAACTTGTGTCGCATGTAACTCAAAGAGGATTTGACATAGAGTCATGAAACCTTACGGAAATGTTGCTCAGCATATGTAGTTGTGCACCTTGGGTTTCGCTTGTGGATTTATCCAGTATTTGTAGAGTTATTGCCCTTGACTTCGTAAAAAATGTTTCATTATGTTGTGTTATTTGTTCCTTGTGTGCTTGAGTTAGAATCAACCAACTTTACAGGAATAATGACAAACATCACTAAAATTACAGGAATAATGATCAACATCACTGTGGAACTATGCACCTGGGACTTTGCATGTGGATTTTTTTTTTCAGTTTTGTTAGAGTTA